>NW_006203529.1:212062-215537 GCF_000334495.1 Tupaia belangeri chinensis | reverse complement strand
TCCCTACACTATTATTCTATACACTTAGTAAATTGGGGAAGGAGAGATTTAGAAAAGGCAAGATGAAAGATGAAATTTTTTTTTGAAAGAATGAGACTGACTTGTAGAAAATAAAAAGAAAAGTTATAGGAAGAGTTCTGGTGAGAAAAAACTAAAGCTGAATTATACATCATTCAGATTTTGGCTTTAATAAATCTAAAATTTTACTTAAGGAGAACCAGCAGTTAGTGTAATGACTATGTCGCTGGACTCCCACGTAGTCGACTGCAGTTCACGTCCCGGACCCGGTGGCTTAAAACTCACGCCGGGCACGTGTGTGTGCATGCCCAAGATCCCGAGAGGAGAATGGAAGAGAAGGAATTGTGACATGACCATCCCCCCTGGGGGGTGATTTCTCGCTTTCTGTCTATATGTCTCTGTCTGTCTGGCGAGCACACGTGCCCTGTAGCTAAAATCTCTCAAAAAAAAATTTTACTTAATTACAAATGTATATCTAAATAGGGCATCCTATTATTTTATATCCTTTTTTTTTAACTTTGTTTCTCTTTATATGTTACTAAGTACACAATTACCTCATAATTTTAATCTTAAGTGGAATTTATATATTCATTCTTTAGATAAGCCTCCAACCTCCAACAGCGAATAAGACAAATAGAACTACTCTAAGAAAAATCAGCATTGTTAAGAAAAGAAATACATTAAAGCAAGTATTATGGTGACAATTATCTGCCCACCAAAACTATCCAGTCTAGGGGACTGGCAGATGGCAAGATGGTGAAGGATGCTGGACTCACACATGGGTGACCACAGTTCGAGTCCTGGACCTGGCAGCTTGCTCTCTCACTTTCCATCTCTCGTTCTCTCTCTCTCTCCCTCTCTTTTACTCTGTCCCTCTCTGGTCAAATTAAAATCAATACATAAAATAAAATAAAATTATTCTCTAATTATTTTTTTTTTACTATTATTTATGCATTCAATTGCTATACATCCTTTATTTATTTAAGAGATTTTTGCTGTCGGGCACGTGTGCTTGCCAGAAAGACAGAGAGAGACAGAGACACAGAAAGCAAGAAATCACCCCTGAGGAGGGCCACGCCACAATCCTTTCTCCTCCATTCTTTTCTCGGGATCTTGGGCACACATGCACTTGTGCCGGCGTGAGTTTAAGCCACTGGGTGTGGGACTTGAACTGCAGTCAACTATATGGGAGTCCAGTGACATAGACATTACGCTAACTACTGGTCTCACTATACATCATTTAGATTTTAAAGAGTTTTTACTCAGTATGATAAATACCACACACCCAGCTAGTTTAGAATACTATGCATGACATCGTCAACAGGTAACAAGCCATATATGTGTCCCACAAATGTCTTACTTCTCCATGTTTTCCCAGATTTCCCTTCTTGTACTCTTCCCTTCTCCCACCCTCCTTCAACATTGTCCTCAGTGTCCATAACAATTTTCAATGCTTTTATGTGTTCCAGTCTTTCAGTCTCTACCGTAGAGTGTAGACAGTATTTGTTAAGTGGAGACACACAATATTTCTGTTTCATCCTGACTTGCTTCACTCAGCAATACATTTTCCCTGTTTGTCCACTTTCTTTCAAATGTCAGGGTCTTTTTTTAAATGGCTGAATAGTATTCCATGGAGTATATATGCCACATCTTTTTCAATCCATTCATCTGTTTGTGGACATTTGGATTGGTTCCATGTCTTAGCAATCACACATAGTACTGCAAAAAATATAGTGGTGCAAGTGCTTTTCTGACTGATCATTTGCCTGTCCTTTAGGTAGATACAAAGGAGTGAAATTGCTGGATCATATGGTAGTTTTACCTGAAGGTCTTTGAGGAACTTCTATATTATTCTCCAGAGTGGATGGACCAATTTACATTACCACCAGCAGTGCAGGAGATTTTTCCTTTCATCACATCCTTGCCAGCACTTATCAGTTTTGTTTTCTGTTTGTTTTAATCTTTGCCATTCTGAACTGGGGTTAGATGGTAACTCATTGCAGTTTTGATCTATATCTCTTTTATGATGAGACATGTTGAGCATTTTTTCATATGCTTTCTGGGCTGTTCTTATGTCTTCCTTAGAGAGTTGTTTATTTGGTCATTTTCTCTTCTTTTAATTGGGTTAATAATTTTCTCCTAGGTAAACTGCTTGAGTTTCCTATGTATCCAGATTATCAGCCCATTATCTGAGACACAATTAACAAAAATTTTCTCCTATTCTGAGAGTTGTTGACTCACATTTATTACTGTGCCCTTTGCTGTGCAAAAGCTTCTTAACCTGATGTAATCCCACCTGTATATTTTTTGGATTATTGCCATGTTTTAGGGGTCTTGCTTAAGAGTCTTTGCCTACCCTGATGTCTCCCAGAGTTTCCCCAGTGTTTTCCACCAGTAGTTTTATAGTAAGTGGTCGTAGGTTTATATTTTTGATCCACCTTGAGTTGATTTTAGTTAATGGTAACAGATAGGACTTCAGATTCATCTTTCTGCAGGTGGATAGCCAGTTTTTCCAGCAACATTTGCTAAAGAGGTTTTCCTTTTCTCACTGAATCGACTGGTACCCTTTGTCAAAGATCAGTTGGTTGTATGCTTTGGGGGTTATTTCTGAGGCCTTTACTCTGTTCCATTGGTCCTTGTGTTTGTTGTTTGTTTGTTTGTTTGTTTTTGTGCCAATGCCATGTCGTTTTGACTATCACTACTTTGTAATATATTTTGGGGTCAAGAAGTGAGATGTCACCCACTCCACTATTTTTGTTTAGAATTCCTTTGTCAATATGGGGTCTTTTATGATTCCAGACAAATTCTATCATAGTCCTTTCTGGATCTGTGAAGAATGTCTTTTGTAATTTTATAAGGATTGTGTTAAATACATAGATTAACTTGGGTAGGATTGCCATTTTGGTTATATTAATTCTACCAATCCAGAAACATGGAATGTACTTACACTTATTTCTGTCATTTTCAATTTTTTTTTTTCATTTTACAAAAGTCTTTTATTGCTGCCATCTTTCATCATGTTTGAAGAGAAACAAGAGTTAATCTATAGCAATCCTGGGCTCTGATAAACAATGCTATTTGAATTTTCACAGTAGAGGTATTATAGCAATAAATAACTCAATTGTCACTATTAACTCAACAAGTAGATCAATCAACAGTAAAGTCAGTAACAGTGATAGAGAGGACTTTCCTCAAAGAATCATACCCATACACAGAGCTGTTCCACAAATTGATGGTTCAAATCAATTTGAAGCTGATCTGCTAACAATCAATTACTTTGCAAAATAAGGAAAGAACAACTGTTGGCTAAAATTGGTGACTTTGTGACAATAGTCCAATGCAGGTATATTTCATATTACAAATGCCAAAAAGAGAAACTCGCTTGTTTCCTGTAGGTGCCAGAGATGAGAAAATAGCGTTGTGTATTTAACTTGCACTATGTTAATAATATTTTTTT
>NW_006203529.1:206961-208025 GCF_000334495.1 Tupaia belangeri chinensis | reverse complement strand
TCTTCCTGTATTCTTTAGGGCTGGCTCTGCATCTCACTAGTCCGTCCTTCAGGCTCCGATCCTCACAAACTTCCCTGTTCAAATTACCGTGTGGTTTCTCTCCTCGACCTGCAGTGCATGAGGCCTCTCCCTCTCCCAGACAGCCCAGGCCCCACACAGAGGACCACAGCTCTGGGCTGCACCTGGGGACACCGGTCCTCAGGTTGCCCGTGGGGGCTCCAGGTGGGCATGGCAACGAGTGTGCATGTGAGGGAAACTGGCTTAAAAAATTCTTGAAGGCCTAACAATCACTTGGTCAGGAACCAGAACAATCTGACTCTACCACATCTCTTTATACAGGTCTTACTATTTATTGACTGTTTGACTTTGACTGGTAATTCCACTGCCAGGATCTATGCCAAGGAAATTATCTACAAATTGGGAAAAGCACAAAGACGTTCATCATAGCACTATTAATAATTGCAAAAAGTTGGAAACAACCTAATTGTTTAGAGTGAATTGTGATTAAACAGATTCATTGGAATGTTTCCTGGAATTAAAAGTGAATAGGAACAAGTGTGTTTCCTTTCTGATGTGGAATGGGGACAGCCAAAGTCTCTCTTCAATTGTGTTTAGAAATGTAATCCAAGAAAAAGAATTCTCTTCAGGTGTACAAAGAAATGTATCTCCTTCTTAGCAGGAGGTTCAGTGGAAGGGAGGATTCCAGAGAGTCTTAAAATGCTAGAATGTTTCAGAATTGTAATTCTAGACCTATCTAGACAGTCAGGGATGGTATAGATAAAGGAAGTGGGAAGAAAATAATATGTAGAATAAAGAAAGATAGGAGTGTGGTGTGGTAGGATTGAGGGTGTTTCTATGTGTTAATCAGAAGAGAGAAATTAACAAATGAAAGATGTGGGTAAGGGGACAGAAAAAGAAAGGAAAAAAAAAGTGTACCTGCCTGAAAGAGGGGTTTCTGGCTTGGGGGTCCCGGGTCTGAAGCTATGGGGGGCAGTCCTCCCTCAAAGTTCCTGGCCCAGGGATCAAAAGATGGGAGTGTGGTGTGGTAGGATTGAGGGCATTCC
>NW_006203529.1:193241-206924 GCF_000334495.1 Tupaia belangeri chinensis | reverse complement strand
GTCTGAAGCTACGGGGGCAGTCCTCCCTCGACGTTCCTGGTCCAGGGGTCAAAAGATGGGAGTCTCAATTTTTTTTAAAGATTCTTATAGTTTTCTTTATAAAGGTCTTTGTCTTCCTTGGTTAGTTTTATTCCTAAGTATCTTATACTTATTATGGCTATGGTAAATGGGATTACTTTCTTCAGTTTTGTCTCTGTCCGCTTGGTGTTTGTACACAGAAATGCTATAGATATTTGTAAGTTAATCTGGTATCCTGCCACTTTACTGTATGCATTTATGACTTCAAAAATATTTTTTGTGGATACTACTGGGTCTTCTATATATACAATCATGTCATCTGCAAACAGATAATTTCAACTCTTCTTTCCCTATGCCATTTATTTTTTTCTCTTGTCTGATTGCATTGGTTATTCCTTCCAGTACTATATAGAATAGAAATGGAGAAAGTGGGTAGCCTTATCTAGTACTAGTTCAGATAAGGCTATACCATTCGATATAATGTTAACTATAGCTTTTTTTTCCCATGAATCAAATTTCCCCAAAAGGGAAACTTTATTGATTTCTATTTCCTCACAAATAGACCAACTGTAATAAAATGAGGTGAACATTCACCTCAAGATTTTCTTGTCTTCATAATAGAAAAGATGAGTCTTAGAATTGTTTCCCTTGACCCTTTCTCTTCTTATCTCCTCCCAGTTTAAAACGCTTACATCTCTTAATAGCCAGCATACTCTTAGATCTGCAGTTGGGCTCAACACATTCAAGTCTCTTCTTTGTCATTTTTACCTTTTTCCAGAAAATAGACTTAGTCTGTCCACCACAGCCACTCTGTTTCCTGTCATAATGCTGCCAATCCCTGAGCATACAAAGAATTCTTGCTCTTTTTGTAGTGTGTCACTTTATGAGGTTGGTGCTTGCCAAACTTCTTACAGAAGGTCTGGTGGGTTTTAGGGAAGTTCACCATGCTTGCGGGCCTGCAATCTGCACAGAAAACACTATAGGTTTTTCATAGATGGCTTTTATTATGCTGAGAAATGATCCTTCTATGCTGATTTTTACTGAGAGTTTTAATCATGAAGGAATATTTTATTTTGTCAAATGCTTTTTCTGCATCGATTGACTGTTAATATGTTTATTACATTTATGATTTTGTGTATGTTGAACCACCCTTGCATCCCTAGAATAAAGCCTACCTGGTCGTGATAAATAATCTTTTTTATATGCTGTTGAATACGGTTAGCAAGTATCTTGTTGAGAATTTTTGCATCTATATTCATCAGAGATAAAGGTCTATAGTTTTCCTTTTCTGTCATACCTTTATCAATTTTGGGAATGAGGGTGATGGAGGCTTCATAGAATGAATTTGGAAAGGTTCCTTCTTTTTGTATCTCTAGAATCATTTTGAGTAGAATGGGGGTTACCTCCTCTTTAAAAGTTTTGTAAAATTCAGCAATGAAGCCATTGGGACCTGAACTTTTCTTTGTTGGGAGGTTATTTATTAATGATTCAATCTCAATGCTTTTTACTGGTGTATTTAGAGTTTCTATCTCCTTGTAAGTCAAACCTGGTAGATTATATGTGTCCAGAAATTTGTCTATTTCATCTAGGTTTTCTTCTTTGTTGGTGTATAGTCGCTCATACTATCCTCTAATGATGTTTTGTACTTCTATTATGTCTGTTGTAATGTTGCCTGATTCATTGCAAATTTATGTGGTTCCTTTCCCTCTCCCTTTTTTAAGTTATTATTTCTTTTTACTTCTATTTATTTTATATATTCAATCACATTACTTAGCTTACAAAGTGTATATTCCAACGTGTACATTTCTCACCAGTCCAGTTTACCATACTAGAAAGTTATCTTCAATAGATAATATTCCATGCCTTTGTTCCATAAATGTGTTGCCTCTCTATTTTTTTCCTTAATGTCCTTCCCCGAACTCTACTCCATCACCTTCCCTCTTCTCACACTGTATCTAGTATTCACAACCATTTACTTAGATTTTACAACATTTAGTCATTCAGCTTCGGGCATAGAGTGCAGACACTCCGTAAATATTAAATGGATACATACAATGTCTCTCCTTTATTGCCTATCTTGCTTCACCCAGTAGTAAATCTTCCATATTCATCCACTTTCTCTCAAAAGCCAAGGTCTTGTTTTTGATGGCTGAGTAGTATTTCACAGGGTATATGTGCCACAGTTTTTCAATCCATTCATCTGTTTGTGGACATTTGGGTGGGTTACATGTCTTAGTAATTGTGAATAATGCTGCCATAAGCATGGATGTGCAAGCACTTTTCCAACTAAGAATTCTTCTGTCCTTTAAGTAGATACCCAGAAGTGGGACTGCTGGATCACATGGTAGTTCTATTTGTAGGTCTTTGAGGAATCTCCAAGTTGTTCTCCAGAGTGGCTGGACCAATTTACATTCCCACCAACAGGGTAGAAGAGTTCTCCTTTCACCACACCCCCACTAGCACTTATCTTTTTTTTTTTTATCTTAGTCATTTTGACTGGTGTTAGGTGGTATATCTTTGTGGTTTTGATCTGCATCTCCCTTATAATGAGAGATGGTGAACATTTTTTCATATGCCTTTTGGGTATTCATATGTCTCCCTTAGAGAGTGTTCTTTTTTTCAACTCATTCTCCCATCTTCAAATAGGGTTAATCATCTTTTATGGGACAGCTGCTTGAGTTCTTTGTGTATTCTGGTTATCAGTCCTTTATCTGACACATAGTTTACAAAAATATTTTTCTATTCTGAGGGCTGTCTTTTCACACGAATTACTGTTTCTTTTGCCATGCAGAAACTTCTTAATCTGATGTAATTCTGCTTATCTATATTGGGATTATTGACTATCCTTTGGGTGTCTTATTTAAGAAGTTTTTTTCTGGGACCAGCAGTTAGCATAATGACTATGTCACTGGAATCCCACTTAGTTGACCGTGGTTCAAGTCCTGGACCTGGTGGCTTAAACTCATGCCGGGTGTGTGTGCGTGTGTGCCCAAGATCCCAAGAGGAGAATGGAGGAGAAGGGATTGCAGTATGGCCATCCCCCCTGAGGGGTGATTTCTCGCTTTCTATCTCTCTGTCTCTGTCTCTCTGTATCTGTCTTGTGAGTGCATGCGCCCTATAGCCAAAACCTCTCCAAAAAAATAAAAAGTTTTTTCTTACCTTATTGTCTTCCAGAGTTTGTCCAGTGTTTTGAGTGGCAGTTTTACAGTTTTGAGGTCTTAGGTTTAAATCTTTAATACACTCTGAGTTGATTTTGGTCAAAGGTGAGAGCTAGAGCTTTAGATTAATTTTTCTGCAGGTGAATACCCAGTTTTTGCAGCACCATTTGTTAAAGGTTTCCTTTCCCCACTGGGTTGACTGCTACCCTTTGTCAAAAATATGTTGGCTGTATGTCTGGGGGTTTATTTTCCATTTCATTTATTCCTGCTCAAATCATTATTATTTCTTTTCTCTTGGCATTTTTTTTATTTTTCCCCAATCTCCTGAGGCATGATGTTAGGCTGTCCTTTTGCTACCTTTCCAGCTTTTTCTTATGTGTACTAATTGCTATGAACTTCCCTCTTATGACTCTTTTGCTGTGTCCCATAGAGTATGGAAGTTCATGTTCTCATTATCATTTGTCTCTATAAATCTTTTGATTTCAGTCTTAATCTTTTCATAGTCATGAAGTCATTCAGAATTAGGATATTTGGTTTCCATGTATTTGTATATTTTTGAGGGTTTTCCCATCATGGTCAGAAAAGATGCTGGATATAGTTTATATGCTTTTGAATCTGTAAAGGCTGGTTTTGTGCCCTATCATGGGTCAGTCTTCCAGAAGGTACCATGCGGGGCTGACAAAAATGTATGTTTTGAGGCTCTTCTCTGATTTTTATTCATTTGGAAATGTATTTACTCTCGGCTAATTTGTTGGAGAAGAATTCCATAACTGTGAGTTCATGCATTTCCCTTTGTTGTGAAATAATTTGTTGCTACTTTCTTCCTTCTTCTGTGTCCTCCAGTGTGGTAATCACAGAAGAAGTTTGAAATAGGATTTATGAAGGGTAGTTTTACACTTTTTACAACCAGTACATTGAGGGGCAATGAATTCTCTAAATCTCACAATATTCAGATGTTTAGCTACTATGCACCTAGACTTCTCTAGCGGGTAAAGGCTGAGCACTAAAATAAGAAATCAAAGTAAAAGAAAAAGAAAGTAGGAAACAGAAATAGAAAGAAAAAGCAAAGGAAAAGAAAGGACAGAACTAGAACAAAAAGAGGAGAAAAATGCAGAAAAACCATCACAGAAAAGCAGAGGCAGAGATAGAGATGGCTGCAAAGATTCTGCCCTAGGTGAGGGAAGAAAAGACAAATTACCAAGGAAAAGGCATAAGGAAGGGGACAGAAAACTGTTTTGTAAAAGGGAAAAAAATTTAGAAGGGACAGGAGAGAGCTAGAGGAAGAGAGACACTTTGCCTACCTAACTAGCACTGGGGTATGGAAGAGGGGACCCTAGTTGGGAGGGCTTCATAGCTGTGAATCTGAACCCAGAAAAGGTAGCAGAGGCACAGATGGAGATGCCTGCAAGGATTCTGTTTTGACTAACACTGGGGTCTGGAAGAGGGGACCCTGGCTGGGAGGCTTTACAGCTGTGAAGCTGAACCCAGAAAGTGCAGTAGAAACAGAGATGGAGATGTCTGCAGGGATTCTGCCCTAGCACTCGGGTCTGGAGGTGGGGGACCTTTGTGGAGTGGCTTCACAGTCATGAAGCTGAATCCGGAAGGTGTGGCAGAGTCAGAGCTAAATAGAATAATTCCAAAACAAACAAACAAACAAACAATCTAATCTCTCCCAGGAATCAAGGCATATACATTCTTATATCTAGCAGTAAAATGCAGCTACCTAATATTGGAATAGTTTGAATCCAGCCTAACATTTGGATAGACAGATCAACAGTGTGAGGATTAGAATCCATGCCATCTTGGATTTTTCTAACTAGCTGAGAAGGGGCATAGAATTCTACCCTGAATTCATTTGTGTGAGCCTTATGAGCTTCATGTGTTCCTTTTGCCTCTTGCTGGTTTTACAAGAAGGAATTAATTTTATTTGAGATTCCCACTTCTTTGTTTTTGTTTTGTTTTGTTTTGAATTATTTTAAATAGCATGGAAACTCATGGAGGTAAAAATATAATACAAAAATTAAAAATGACTGAAATGTCATAAAAACTAAAGCTGGTATGTCTGTGGGATTCCCCAGTAAATACCCTTCTTTATTGTTTGATTTAGAAAACTGAAATATAATTATCAATTCTCGTCTTATTGAAGACCAAGTTAAAAGGTGTGATTTACTAGGAAAACATAATGAGCGGACTAATAGGACCCCATAATTAGGATGTCTTCTCATCAACAACACCGGGGGGAAGCTTCCTGCTGTGTCTACAATGAGGAGTAAATTGGGGTACTGGCAGCATGGTGCAGTAGGAGATCCCCAGCACAGTAGGAGTTCTGGATGCCCAGGCCTAGGCTCGGCTCACCCACAGCTAAACGTGACACACAGGGCAAGACACTGAGTGCCATATCTCAGTGCCCCCTCTAAGGGGACAATGCATTACAGCAGATTAAGTGGGAATAATAGCACAGGCAGTATGTCATCACAACCTCAGTCAGCACTTGTTTTACAATTATTTATGGAACACCTTGTTTGCATCATGAGCTCTGGAGAGAGGAAATGAAGATGAGCAAATTGCCAGATTGGACATTTGGGATAGTCAATGATGCCATGTTTAGGACTAGGGTTAGTGGACTTAACTAAATGTGAGTTTGAGGTCTGGATTTCTGTGTCATGTGCAATAGTGAACCCATCACTGAGTCTATAACCCCCAAAGCTCTTTTTGTGAAATGTGAACTCTAAGTATTGTGAGTAATGTGACGATTAAATGAGATGATATAGGTGACATGTTCATCGCAGACCTTGTAAGACAGGTCACAATCAGTAGATGTTAGAATATAGGAACAAAAATGCTTATAGGGAGAAGTAAGAAGAAATTATGTTAAGAATGGTACAAAAAATTATGAAATGGAGGTCGATTTGGCCTAGAGAGGGCCTACTGAGTGTGCTTCTTGGTCAGTTACAGATACACTCTATCCTTGACCAGGCGAGACTGGGCACCTATTATGAGTATGAGAAATCTGTTTCTAGCTGCTTGCTCGTCCCTTCAGGTTGTTTACCCAGTATTTAACATAGAGAATAACATAGTTATAGACTGTGCTCAGAGTCTCAGTTATTACGGAAGTATACAAACATGGACTATGTAAATCAGTCAAAAAAAATGTTTTCAGAGAGCCTTTTGCACTATGTATTTATTTTAAAGGAAGAAATAGGAGGCTGATACTCAGTCACAGTAAATTGTAAAATACATTATAAAGCACTTTTAAAATACTGAACAGTAAATACAATATTTCGATGTACCCTTATAAGAAAACTTTCCGTTTCCTTATTCTATGAGGAATAGATTAGTGAGTCCAACATGCAAGAGACAATAATTTTTAATATTTGCACCATGGCCCCAAAGAGAATGTTGGGTGTGGGTTGTAGATAGATGATGATCACAGGTCTGTAGGCACAGAGATGGCAGTGAGGTGGGCACTGCAGGTGGAGAAAGCTTTCTTTCTGCCCTTTGTAGAAGAGCTTATCAAAATGGCAATCCCAGTGCAGGTGTAGGAGACACAAACACTAAGCAAAAGCACTAAAGCCAGAAAGCCTACATAGATGGAACCCACTCTTTGGTCAAGGAAGCTGTCAGTACTAGCCAGGAGTAAGACAGCAGGAAGGTCACAGAAGAAGTGGTTGACCTGGTTGGAGCCACAGCAAGTTAACTGAAAGGGAAAGGTGGTCACGGTGGTGGCCTGAAGACAACCCACCAACCAGGCTTCATGATCAAACTGACAGACTCCAGATTTCATAATGAGTGTATGTCTCAGGGGGTGACAGATGGCCACAAATCGATCACAGAGTAGAGAAAGTCTTCCCGGGAAGAAAAGCTGTGAGGCACAGCCCTTGTAGGAGATGGCTTGGTTCTGGCAGAAGAGACAGAAAAGCCTCTTAGGACAGGTGACAGATGGGAACAGCATGTTGTAAATATATAGTAGCCCCAAGAAAAAATACACTGGGGTATGAAGAGTAGAGCAAGAAGTGATTGCCATTAGGATGAGCAAATTTCCAAGTGGGGCGAAGAGATAGATGAACGTGCTCTGAATTTTCACAGCAGACATGTAAATGTGATTCCAGAGGCTGGTCATAACAGACTTAATACCAATAGATTCAACATCACTGGTCCCTGTTTAAATATAAAGATCATGTCAATATTAAGAATTAGGTTTCTCCATCCTGGTCGTACAGCTCAGTGGTAAGAAAGGTGCAGAAAAAGCTGAATCCTGCATGACAGATTTAGTGTTGACACCAAGGCCTCAATACTGAGCAGATTAACTAATTTAAACATGCCTACAAATGATTAAAGGACGGTCGATATGCTGTAATGCACCAACCTAGAGGCCTGACTTTGTGATGTCTTTTGCAAGAGCGTGGAGATCTGCTCTATTTCTTAAAGACTAATGTTATGTTGTGTGCCCTCTATTTCTTCTATTCTTGCTGCAAAATATGATTTTTTCCCCCTCCCTTAGTTGGCCTTTTAAGAAACAAATTGATTTGATTACAGGAAAACAAGCTCCCAACCGGGTGTAGCCCCAGTAAATTCCTTTTAAAAGACCCGGCTTCCTTAGGGGTGGGGTGGCTTCAGAGTGGTGGCTAGAGATGGAGTAAGAGATGTAGCAGAGCGAGTTTGGGGTCAGCACCTTGGTGGCATTATCTGAGGCCCTTTTATTATGTGGGTTTACCCTATAATAAACCGTGCAAAGTTTTTTGTTGGTGTTGTTTGTTCAGATTTTCAGTCCTAACATTTGAAGACTTTTCAGTGCATTTCCACAGTTACACAAAGGTATGCTTAATACTCAGAATATTTATCAAAGGTCATTTGGTCTTCTAGACCTTTAATCAGAAGACACCTTCATGGCTCCTGAGAATAGTTTGGGTTTACCCTATAATAAACCGTGCAAAGTTTTTTGTTGGTGTTGTTTGTTCAGATTTTCAGTCCTAACATTTGAAGACTTTTCAGTGCATTTCCACAGTTACACAAAGGTATGCTTAATACTCAGAATATTTATCAAAGGTCATTTGGTCTTCTAGACCTTTAATCAGAAGACACCTTCATGGCTCCTGAGAGTAGTTATTTCAGGGAAAAAAAAAATGAAGCTTTTCTACTGATAATTCAATCTCCAGCCCACAACCTCCAGTGGTAGAAGCTCCCTCAAGCCTTCTCTTTGCCTCTGCATCTGCCTCTGTCTCTCTCTACCTCTGTTTCTATCTTCTCATTATTTTTTTGTAATTTTTCCTTTTAAAAAATTTTTTTAAGGTAAATCATTTTCTTGACTCTCAGTCCCCCCTCTCTCAGACCTTTAATTAGAGCACTGAATTGTATATGGTACCAAAATTGCTAGGATTTTGAATGTATTAATATAATCTAATTGAATGTTTCTTAAACATTTTTGACAATGTCCATTTTACTAAAAAAAAGCTAGTAGTGACAAATTTATTTGGCTATTATTTGTGGTTTCAAGAGTTAGAAGGGGACTAGGAGTAACTGTAAATAAAATGGAAGAAAAGTCCCATAGATATTCTGGGCTGCTGTTCCTGTCACAGTCTTCAAGGCCTAAGAGAGTGGGATGGTTTCAGGGAACTGACCCTATATGGGCTTGGTACCCTGGGCTACACAGGGACTCTGCTCCTTGGCGCCAGGTGGAGCCCGACCTGCAGTTATGGCTGCTCTTCTCTCCTCTGCTCTAGAACATGCAAGAAGCCAAGCTGGTGGCATACACGTGGGGGTAATTCTTCAGGCTCACAGAAATGAAGAGCTGTGGTGGTGTGGAGACCTCAACAGAGATTTCTAAGAACATCTCAGACAGCCTGGGGGCCTAGACAGAGAGACTCTTTCAAAGGGTAAAGTCAGCGCAAACAATTTTCACACATCAAACAGAAAGCCCAGGGGAACACAAGTGAAGATGAGGGTGTAAGGCACAAGAATCCCCACCAGGGCAATGCCAGGGAGCCATGGGGGGACTGTCCTCCAGATCTGCACTGTGGAACTGCCAGCATGCAGCAGTTGTCTAACAAAACTGGTGTCGGACTCCATCTGAAAAGAACTGAAGCATGGACTGAGTGAGCATGGCTGGGGATGTGGTGGGGATTGCAGAAAGCCACTCAATGGTCTGGGGGTGCAGCCCTGTGGCAGAGTGTCTAGGAGGCAGTAGATAGACTGAAGAATATTTTGGACTGTGAAGATTTCACATCTGCCTTTAGGATTTTCACACTGGCCTGGGAACTGATACTCCTTTCCCATTGCGAAATAGAAACTTCTACCTGTTGTTTTGGTTTCATAGGATCAGAGCTGG
The DNA here is from genome assembly GCF_000334495.1 of Tupaia belangeri chinensis. NCBI lineage: Eukaryota > Metazoa > Chordata > Mammalia > Scandentia > Tupaiidae > Tupaia > Tupaia belangeri. Next base: position 197,423 of record NW_006203529.1, on the reverse strand, counting down.
CAAGAGTGTACTTTCAGTCTCAGATGAGACTTTGGACATTTTATTTAGTACTGCAGCAAATTAAAACTTTTTAGAGCTATTGTGATTATTTTGCATGTAAGGATTACATAAATTTAGGAGGCAGGGATAAAATAGTACAGTTTGTATGCTTCCCCCAAAATTCATGTGATCTGGTTGTAGTATAATAAGATGAAATGGAAAAATTAATCACATATGGTGTTGAAAAGTAAAACCTTTGGGAAGAGATTAAGATTACAGTCATTAGGGTGGAACCCCCATGATTCTTTCCTTAAGGATTTAGAAAAAATGCTCAATATCTCCTCTCATAAGGGAAATAAAAACCAAACCCACAATGAGATACCACTGATCCCCAGTCAGAATGGCAATGATTAAAAAAATAAAGAGAAGTGTTTTCAAGGTTGGGGTGAAAATGGAACCCTCCTGCATTGCTGGTGGGAATGTAAATTAGTACTATCATGGTGGGGAAAAACATGGATGTTCCTCAAAGACCTACAAATAGAACTCTCATATGACCCAGAAATACCACTTCTGGGTATTTAGCCAAAGTATAGGAAAACACTTAGTAGAAAAACTCTTGCACATCCATGTTTATTTCAGCATTATTCACAATTGCTAAGATATGAATCAACTCAAATGCCTAAGAACAGACAACTAGATTGAAAAAAATGGGGCACATATACAGTATGGAATACTACTCAGCCATAAAAGTTAATGATTCTTGACAGTTAATTCAAAGTGGGTGAATGTGGAAGGAAAGCAAGCCAGACTATGAAAAACAGACACTGTATATCCTCACTTAATATATACCGAATGTCTATACTACATAGCAGAAACTAGAAAATTAGAAGGTATAATAGCAAGGAGAGCAAGCATAGATATCAGAGACTATAGAAGTTGAGTGGGTTGGTTGGGTGGGAGGCTCAGGCAAAAAATATTTAATAGATATAAGAATGATAAATTATCCCTTGTTGATGACGTATATGGTAGTATCTTTAACTTGATTGATATGCACTGTATGCATGCAGGGAAAAATCATGTCGCACCCTCTAAAGATGTACAATGATTAAGTGTAAATAAAAAATAAAGTAAAATAAAACAAAATAAGGAGACATATGTACACACTGAAACACAAGCTTCTGTTTTCATATTGTGCAGCTCTACATGGTTTTAGGATACCACCACCAAGAAAGCTCTTAGCAGAAGTGGCCTCTAAACTTCAGACTTCCTAACTATTAGCTGAATACACTTTTATTTTCCTAAATTACTTAGATTTAAGAATCTTCTCTTAATAGCAATAGGGTAGAATAAAGCAAGATATATCCAAAGGAATGAAAAAGAGTATCTAGGGATGTTTGCACACAATGTTTATTGTAGCACAATCCACAACCCAAGATATAAAATCAATGCAAGTGTTTGTCAATGGAGAGTGGATAAAGGAAATATATATATATGTGTGCGTGTGTGTGTGTGTGTGTGTGTGTGTGTGTGTATATATACATATATACATACGGTGAAATACCATTCATTTGTTAGAAAGAATGAGAACCTAACATTGCCAGCAAAGAGCTACAGAAAGCCTGAAGACACAATATTATGTAAAACTAGCTGATGCAGAAATAGAAATATTGCATCTTTTTCACTTGTATGTGGAAACTAAAAAAGATGACCTTAAGGAGTTAGAGAGTAGAATGGTGATTACTAGAGACTGTGGTGATAGGGAGCTCGGGAGGGAAAGAAAGGATGAAGTGAAAATTTTAGTAACATAAGAGAAACAAATTCTAGAATTATATAATCCATTAGAGTGATGAGAGCAAAAATAATTTTTGTATATCTCAGATTAGGTGAAAGAGAGGAAGGACTGAAGATGCCTAACATAGAAATGACAAATGTTTGAAATAATGGATACGCTAATCACCCAAATATGATCATAACACACTGGGTTCTTGTACTGAAAATCACACTATACTGTGCTCCATAAATATGTGCAATTAATTATTATGTGTTCATAATAATAATAAAAAGATTAAAATGGGAAATCTGAGTTAGAAGATTTCCATTTCTGTAACTCTATTTCCTGTGTTGCTATTTTATTTTGCAACAGGTTTGTAACACTCATTTTTTAAAACCTATTTTCAAAGGGGACAAAAAAGGTATCTCAATATGTGATCAAGTGAAGCTGATTATCTGAACCTAAAACTTTTAAGAGAAAAAAAAAATCCACAGTAATTTCTTGAGAGAAAAACTGGACCAGTGTTCCTAAAGGATATGCATGTAGGAGTTCCCAGGGGATAACCATGAGTGGCCTTACCTGATTATTACAATTGAAGTATGGTTCTCATTGTACATTCGGGTGTAAAAATTTGAAAAGCAAAAAATAAAGCTCTGTTCTGATGTCATCAGCCTAAAGTATATTCTTAATCTGCATGAATGTAGGTAGCATTTCTTCAGTGACTAGTTCTCCTTTATTCTGCCCAAGTATGTCCAAATTCTGTGGTTGGTTGATCTTCCTTGTTTGCCATCCTGAATGTACTTCTGCCCACACCCCCCAATTCACTCTTCCAGTTGTAGCTAGAATTATCTCTTCATATTTTCTCTCTCACAAAATGCTGGAACACACTGCTGCTTAAAACTACTTTAAAATTTTTAACCACGTAATGTAGAGACCATAATCTTTAAAGTGATTTAATGGGCCTTGAATAATCATTTGTGTTACTACATCTTAAGTTTTATTTCATATATATTTTTTTTCAATCTGTAGGTTGGGACTCAAAACCATAGTTATCCATGTGGGATCCAGCCCCTTACCCAGCACTACGCCATCTGCTGGCCTGACAACCCCATCTTGCTCTTGGCTTCTATGAGTCTGATTACTTCTTTTATAGTAAAGGAACAAACTAACCAAATAAGGTGGGATTGTGAAACTCCTAGAAAGTACTGTCAGCTGTCTGATACAACACTTGCAATGACTCAAGCTGTGGATCATCTAAGAAGAGATGACATTCTTACTTGCAGTTTTATGTTCATGGTATGTTTATTGCAGATACAAAGTATATGAAAATTGTCTAATTATAACTTCTCTGACTTACAACTGCAATTTCTGGTTGATTTCTCTCCTCCTTTTATGATTAATGGAAACCAATTAATAATTTAATCCTCAGCAAAAATGAGAAGTACTGAAGTAAATTAATACTCTACACACATCTAAAAGAAATACTGATTACACTGAGTTCATGTTCTTTAGACTGTAATATGTTTAGACACTGTAATTTGTCTTTGAATGTCAGCCCTAAAGGGATGAATATAATACCTGTGAGGAGCTGTCACTGAAATACTTATTAGATGAATCCATGAAAATGAAAGGTTGGATTTGATTGTTGGGTATATTGTGTCAGTTCCAGGATAGATCATCTGTGGTTTTCATCAGTCTCTCTAGGATTTAGGAACTAGTGCTGTACAGTCCATGCATCTATGAGTTAGTGTTATTATTTGTTTATTTATTATTTTAATCACATTTTCAAGTGTTCTCAATGATTCCTTTTGTCCTTGACTACTTTAAATCCATGAACTCACCCCAGATAACATGGTTGCAGCAAATTCACTTTAGCCCTCAGAGAATTTAGATGTCATCAAAATAGGAATCCAATTCCTGACCTAGAAAAAGCTGGGATGAGCCTTGACCATGGGGCCACCCAGTGGACAGACCAGTGGACCCTCTCTTTCCTCAGCCACTTCAGCAGAAATGCAGCTGACTTCAGAACCTGTTGATCTCCTGATGAAAGCAGACAAAAGATGTCTGGGACAAAAAGTGAAGAGGACTGGCTTCATTCCACAAGGAGCCCAAAAGTATCCAGAGACTCAAATAACTCAGTACGATAAGCAGACGCTCTATGAACCTGGTAGCCCAGGATGATATGCAGTGAATGGACTGCATTAATAGAGCGGGAGCATTACTCTGTATTTAATTACCACAGGAACTGATAGGTTTGTTTGGTCTGGACTCGTCATCTCTAGATACAGGTGTCCTGGGAGGTTTCTGGTCACTTTCAGTGAGGCGTGATGAACAGAGAGGGCAAACAGGAAACAGCTACACAGGCACTTTAGTATATTCCCAGGAGGTCACTGTAACACAATGGCAGGGGAAAAAGGGGACCGTAACAAGTG
>NW_006203529.1:174434-193075 GCF_000334495.1 Tupaia belangeri chinensis | reverse complement strand
AAATTTTGCCAGAGGGTGTGTGCACTTGCTAGAGAGAGACACAAGACAGAGAGTGAGAAAGTAGCTCCCCTTTACCAAATGGGAAATGGCCAAGCCGAAATTCCTCTCCTCTATTTTTCTGTTTTCTCAGGATTTTGGGCATCCTAACATGGGCATGCATGTATTTTAAGCCACTGGGTCTGGGAGTCCAACAGCACAACTGGCCATGTAGGATCTTCCACTGTAACTGCCACATCATGGGCTGGTCTTCAGATTTGGCTTTATATCGAGGGTCTTCCTTACTAATTTTGTGACGCTGCTATAGCTCAGTTGACATATCTGAAGTAGGGATAATGCTACACTCTAAGTATCAATCCCAAGTTTAAACCTGATTCTATAGTGTGAGGCATCTGACACACTGGAGGTGCCCAGCTCAGTTCTCTACTCCTGTGCTCTGTGCAGGATAAAGACACTCTCATATGCCCTGATTCAGTATTAGTGCAAGCAGAACGCACACTAAATAACTCACCCTTTTAGGAAGCATTTAGAAAATACCTCTGGGAACTGAATAGGGTTGGAGAGGGGTCCTCTGAATTATGCTGAGGAACAAAAATAACATACAAAGGAAAGAAATACTTAATGGACACAAGAATGTGAAGCTCTTTCTTTAAAATGATGTGTATGCTTATATTCCTAGTTTGATTGTCACACACTTCATGCATACTTTGAAAAACTATATTGTGTGCTATAGAGATGTGAAATGATTGAATGTGAGAAATTATAAAATAAAATATAAAAAATACAACTTGTCTTCCAAAACTTCATGGAAAATGTACCATTTTGAAAAATTACGTATTCCAAAATTTTTTGCACAAAATAAATTCTTATTGCAATTCCTTTTCTCCATCAACTTTTCAAAGTCTCTTTGTACATTTTCTACTGAATGTGTATCATTTTCACCAAACAGAAAGTAACAAACAGTTCAAAATTGAACCATCCTAAGTAAGGGGCCATCTGTACTTATAAACTGGCATTGATGCAACACACAAGCTATTGATTAGTCTTCACATTTCCAGATAGAGACATTAGATATTCACACACCAGTCTAGTACCTAAAACAATGCTAAAAAAAAAAAATCAATACTAAGCCATCATGTAACATTCCAAGCAATATAATAGTCCCAGGACTTAGTACTCAATACAATTTCATCTACCTGCTGTTGCAATACTCATGTGAAAGAGCTGTTGCTCTGGGAGGGAGATGTGTGGCAGAGACAGTGTGGGGGGAGAGCAGAAAGCCTTGGTGTCAGCCATCCAGTGTGCTGGCCAGCCTGTGCAGGTGCTGGAAGTCATAGATGATGAGTCTTGATTTAGAATTGAATATTGTACTGGTTTTTGAAATGATCACAAATTTATAGTGAAATTGAAATCACCCAGCTTTCTTAAGATTCCTTTCTTTTGGAGCCAACAGGTGGAATAGTGGTTAAGAGTTCTGGATTCCCTTTTTCTTTTTCTTTTTTTCAACAGATAGGAAAAAAAAAATGGAAATAAATAAATAAATAAATAAATAAATATTTTTAAATGTCAAAAAAAGGCCATACTGTCTCTTTTGTCACAGTGTCAAAAACAAAATTATAAATAATATATTGAATATTATCTTTAAAATTCTGTATTTTGAAATCATGAAATTTGTTTATTAACTGTCAAGAACTGTGGAGTATGAGCAAAAAATTTTTGATATGTAAAGAAAATGTGGAAAAAATGTAAAAATAAATAAATGAAAAAAATTAAAGCCAGTAAAAAAAAAGAAAGAGCATGAAACAAATAAACAAAAAAGAGTTCTGGACTCCCACATGGCTGACTGTGGTTCAAGTCCTGGACCTGGTGACTTGTTTTCTCAGTTTGCCCCTCTGCTCTTCTTGGACAAATTAAAATAAATGAGTAATAAATAAAGTTAAATAAAATAATTACTCTAAAATAATTTCTTTCTTTCTTCAATGTCAGTCTATGTGTGTATGTGTGTGTGTGTGTTTTGTTTTTCAGGTTTGGGCCATGAGGTGTATGCACTTGCTGGAGAGACATTTAAAGGAAAAGTGAGAAATCATCCCCTAGAAGGGATGAGCATGACACAATCCCTTCTCCTCATTCTACTCTTGGGATTTGGGGCACACACACATATGTGCTCAGCATGAATTTCAAGAAGCTAGATTTGGGACTTGAACCACAGTTGACCATATGGGAGTCCAGAACCTTAAGTGCCCCCTCACCTGATGGCCCCTTAGATGTCTGTTTTAAGGTACACTGTCACCCCTCACGGTACAGACACTGATTATTTTATTCTCTCTGTAACCCCAGATCCTGACTACTATACAGAGTAGCTGATCAAACTCATGTGTTAAATAATAACACACAAACCAGTATCTGCTTAAACTACTGATTTCCATTCATTTTGAGCCTTGTGTCTCTGTTATGCCAATTAAGACTGAACTGCAGTGGTTTTAACTCATCTTATGACCATGGCTCACTGTTTTTAACTATTAAATCCCTGGCTGTAGCTTTGCCTCTTCCCAGCCCAGCCTCCTTCCTTCCTGGAAGGGGTTTGCTCTCTGTTTAATTGCACAGCACTATATCCTATGCTGCTCAGTGTCCATGCCTTAGAAATGCTCCAAAAAATTTAGAGAATTGCTGTGGAACTGTTCCTTGCCCACTTAATTTAGACAGTTATTTCTTAGGTGCTCACAAGTGACAGATCAAAAAAAAAATGTTAGAAGATTTAATACTAAAATGTCAATAGACAAAGTCACCCTGTTTGAAATGTTCTTCTCTCAGGTCACTTGAGTTCAGGACTTCTGGCTTAGGGCACAGGTCAACTGTGCGTTGCAGAAACTGTGAAGCAGCAGTGTGTGATGTAGGAGTACAGAGGGAAACCAAATGCTAATTGAGGTGGAATGATGGAATTCTTGCCATGATTCCCTGAGCACTCTCTGAAACTGATTCCTGTTCTAATTCTGCAGCGTGAGTTGAGCAATGAACTCAGAGAAGACACCATGGACTACAGAGCCTAAGAGCAATGATCAAGGACTTATAATACTCTTGGGTACCCCATGGTGTAGACTACAATCATATTATCTAATCAAATGATGCTTGTATCGGTGAGGCATGACTACCCAGGCTGAGGTCATTGGTAGCACTTATGTATAGAATGATCCAGACTTGTGCTCTAATATGCAGTGTTCTGGTTCAGAAGACACGCAATGAGATTTCCAGAAGTTCTGATGTAATCTTTTTTTTTTTTTTGAGAGATTTTTGCTATAGGGCACGTGCGCTTGCCAGACAGACAGAGAGAGACATAGAGACAGAAAGCGAGAAATCACCCCCAGGGGGTGTGGTCATGCCGCAATCCCTTCTCCTCCATTCTCCTCTCGGGATCTTGGGCATGTACGCACACATGCCCGGCGTGAGTTTTAAGCCACCGGGTCCAGGACGCGAACTGCAGTCGACTACGTGGGAGTCTAGCAACATAGCCATTACGCCAGCTGCTGGTTCCCAAGTTCTGATGTAATCTTAATGATTCCCATATTCATACAAACAGCCCTGTGTTGGAGAGGGAACCTTAAATCTTGTGTCATGAGTAATATATCTGACTTCTCTCTAACATACACTGACTGTGCCCCTTGTTTTACTGTATATCATTAAAACAATTAAATTTGATTTGTTCTTGTTGTTGTCCTCACTTAGTTCATTAGTGAGAGTGAAGTGAAGGAATGAACTCCTCCACTAGTGTCCTCATGTCGCAATCCACTCCCCATCTCAAAAGGCAAGCATTATGATCACACATGTCCAGTGTGTAAAGAGACGTTGGGATGAGGACCCAGGACTTTCTCTTATGGCTTCAGCATATAGAGCACTGCTTTGCTGGCCTGAGCAGGTGAAAGGGCTATTGTTTTTGAGTTTTGTTTGTTTGGCCAATTCAGCAAGAATTAAAAAAAAATATTTCTTTCTGACACATTATAATCTTAGATTTTTCCACTCAGTCCTCTGTATTCTCATCTATTGAACAAGATAATTTGAAATATAGTTATTAAACAGACACAGGGTCACAGAATTAGCATTTCAGAGTTGGGAGGGAAGATAGAAGTCATCAAGTCCAGGGGATGTTTCTGCCTTTGATGCAAGAGTCATTCATTGATGCTAAAAGAAGTACATAACAATTTGAAGCTAACAGTATATTTACATAATTGTAAAGAACTCTCTCTCCAAAAGAAGATCATTATAATTTGGACAGTAAAATAAAAGCTTTGTAGATGAGTAATCTGAAAGACACATTCTGAATCAAAAAAATTGACATTAATCACACTAGTAATGGGATAAATTCCCAGCAAGTGCCTCACGACATGATGTACTGGGACAAGCACAAAATCATTGATGAGTTCCTCCTAGCAAAACTGCAGAAATTGAACCAGATGGAAAAATAAGACAGACTCAAACTGATGGGTGTTCTACAAAATGCCAGGCCTGGAATTATTAGAAACTTTAACATCTGGAATACAAAGCATGACTAAGGAACTATTTCAGGTGAAAGGGAATTATTAGAAACTTTAACATCTGGAATACAGAGCATGACTAAGCAACTATTCCAGGTGAAAGTAACTAAAGATGAGTGACTTGATGCAACGTGTTTTCTGGATTTTGCTTGTTTTCCTTTTTTTGTTGTTGTTATAAGGAACATTATTGGAATATTTGCTTAAATCTGAAGAATATATATTAGATTACAGTATTCTGTGGATACTATAAATATAAACCAGTGTTTATCCTCTGGTTTTGATAACTGCATTATTGTTGCATAAGAGGGTGTCATTTTCTTTTAAAATCAAGTTTAATTAATATATGTAGGGTAATGGAGCATGTCTCTGCAGCTCATGTCAACACTTTTCCTGGCTCAGAGGAAAACATATACATAGACACATGTTCACACACATGTCTGAGAGAGAGGGAAAGGAAAGGGAGAGAGGATAAAGCAAATATAATGATAACATTTGGGTATCTAAATAACAGGTGCATATATATTATTTGCATCACTTTTTCAGTTTTTTTGTATATCTAAAACTATGTCTAAATTTTCAGGAGTTAATTTGATGAAGCTTCTAGAGATGTTTCATAGAATAGAAAGTTAAAAATTTAGGCTTTCATTTTTAACTGACTTATGTTTAAAAGTTTTCAGTGTTTTATGTTAGGGCAAATAAAATTAGTGATTCCATAGCAATGATCTCTTGCAACAAAATGAATTTAGTTTTTTGACTAGTTCAGAGACCAAGTAAATTTATGTAACATTAAGTTCATCCATAAAGTTCACAGTGGGCATAATAACTTTGTAAAGGCAGGTGGAATAGTGGTTAAGAGTTCTGGACTCCCTTTTTCTTTTTCTTTTTTTCAACAGATAGGAAAAAAAAGATGGAAATAAATAAATAAATAAATAAATAAATATTTTTAAATGTCAAAAAAAGGCCATACTGTCTCTTTTGTCACAGTGTCAAAAACAAAATTATAAATAATATATTGAATATTATCTTTAAAATTCTGTATTTTGAAATCATGAAATTTGTTTATTAACTGTCAAGAACTGTGGAGTATGAGCAAAAAATTTTTGATATGTAAAGAAAATGTGGAAAAAATGTAAAAATAAATAAATGAAAAAAATTAAAGCCAGTAAAAAAAAAGAAAGAGCATGAAACAAATAAACAAAAAAGAGTTCTGGACTCCCACATGGCTGACTGTGGTTCAAGTCCTGGACCTGGTGACTTGTTTTCTCAGTTTGCCCCTCTGCTCTTCTTGGACAAATTAAAATAAATGAGTAATAAATAAAGTTAAATAAAATAATTACTCTAAAAAAATTTCTTTCTTTCTTCAATGTCAGTCTATGTGTGTATGTGTGTGTGTGTGTTTTGTTTTTCAGGTTTGGGCCATGAGGTGTATGCACTTGCTGGAGAGACATTTAAAGGAAAAGTGAGAAATCATCCCCTAGAAGGGATGAGCATGACACAATCCCTTCTCCTCATTCTACTCTTGGGATTTGGGGCACACACACATATGTGCTCAGCATGAATTTCAAGAAGCTAGATTTGGGACTTGAACCACAGTTGACCATATGGGAGTCCAGAACCTTAAGTGCCCCCTCACCTGATGGCCCCTTAGATGTCTGTTTTAAGGTACACTGTCACCCCTCACGGTACAGACACTGATTATTTTATTCTCTCTGTAACCCCAGATCCTGACTACTATACAGAGTAGCTGATCAAACTCATGTGTTAAATAATAACACACAAACCAGTATCTGCTTAAACTACTGATTTCCATTCATTTTGAGCCTTGTGTTTCTGTTATGCCAATTAAGACTGAACTGCAGTGGTTCTAACTCATCTTATGACCATGGCTCACTGTTTTTAACTATTAAATCCCTGGCTGTAGCTTTGCCTCTTCCCAGCCCAGCCTCCTTCCTTCCTGGAAGGGGTTTGCTCTCTGTTTAATTGCACAGCACTATATCCTATGCTGCTCAGTGTCCATGCCTTAGAAATGCTCCAAAAAATTTAGAGAATTGCTGTGGAACTGTTCCTTGCCCACTTAATTTAGACAGTTATTTCTTAGGTGCTCACAAGTGACAGATCAAAAAAAAAATGTTAGAAGATTTAATACTAAAATGTCAATAGACAAAGTCACCCTGTTTGAAATGTTCTTCTCTCAGGTCACTTGAGTTCAGGACTTCTGGCTTAGGGCACAGGTCAACTGTGCGTTGCAGAAACTGTGAAGCAGCAGTGTGTGATGTAGGAGTACAGAGGGAAACCAAATGCTAATTGAGGTGGAATGATGGAATTCTTGCCATGATTCCCTGAGCACTCTCTGAAACTGATTCCTGTTCTAATTCTGCAGCGTGAGTTGAGCAATGAACTCAGAGAAGACACCATGGACTACAGAGCCTAAGAGCAATGATCAAGGACTTATAATACTCTTGGGTACCCCATGGTGTAGACTACAATCATATTATCTAATCAAATGATGCTTGTATCGGTGAGGCATGACTACCCAGGCTGAGGTCATTGGTAGCACTTATGTATAGAATGATCCAGACTTGTGCTCTAATATGCAATGTTCTGGTTCAGAAGACACTCAATGAGATTTCCAGAAGTTCTGATGTAATCTTTTTTTTTTTTTTTTGAGAGATTTTTGCTATAGGGCACGTGCGCTTGCCAGACAGACAGAGAGAGACATAGAGGCAGAGAGCGAGAAATCACCCCCAGGGGGTGTGGTCATGCCGCAATCCCTTCTCCTCCATTCTCCTCTCGGGATCTTGGGCATGTACGCACACATGCCCGGCGTGAGTTTTAAGCCACCGGGTCCAGGACGCGAACTGCGGTCGACTACGTGGGAGTCTAGCAACATAGCCATTACGCCAGCTGCTGGTTCCCAAGTTCTGATGTAATCTTAATGATTCCCATATTCATACAAACAGCCCTGTGTTGGAGAGGGAACCTTAAATCTTGTGTCATGAGTAATATATCTGACTTCTCTCTAACATACACTGACTGTGCCCCTTGTTTTACTGTATATCATTAAAACAATTAAATTTGATTTGTTCTTGTTGTTGTCCTCACTTAGTTCATTAGTGAGAGTGAAGTGAAGGAATGAACTCCTCCACTAGTGTCCTCATGTCGCAATCCACTCCCCATCTCAAAAGGCAAGCATTATGATCACACATGTCCAGTGTGTAAAGAGACGTTGGGATGAGGACCCAGGACTTTCTCTTATGGCTTCAGCATATAGAGCACTGCTTTGCTGGCCTGAGCAGGTGAAAGGGCTATTGTTTTTGAGTTTTGTTTGTTTGGCCAATTCAGCAAGAATTAAAAAAAAATATTTCTTTCTGACACATTATAATCTTAGATTTTTCCACTCAGTCCTCTGTATTCTCATCTATTGAACAAGATAATTTGAAATATAGTTATTAAACAGACACAGGGTCACAGAATTAGCATTTCAGAGTTGGGAGGGAAGATAGAAGTCATCAAGTCCAGGGGATGTTTCTGCCTTTGATGCAAGAGTCATTCATTGATGCTAAAAGAAGTACATAACAATTTGAAGCTAACAGTATATTTACATAATTGTAAAGAACTCTCTCTCCAAAAGAAGATCATTATAATTTGGACAGTAAAATAAAAGCTTTGTAGATGAGTAATCTGAAAGACACATTCTGAATCAAAAAAATTGACATTAATCACACTAGTAATGGGATAAATTCCCAGCAAGTGCCTCACGACATGATGTACTGGGACAAGCACAAAATCATTGATGAGTTCCTCCTAGCAAAACTGCAGAAATTGAACCAGATGGAAAAATAAGACAGACTCAAACTGATGGGTGTTCTACAAAATGCCAGGCCTGGAATTATTAGAAACTTTAACATCTGGAATACAAAGCATGACTAAGCAACTATTCCAGGTGAAAGTAACTAAAGATGAGTGACTTGATGCAACGTGTTTTCTGGATTTTGCTTGTTTTCCTTTTTTTGTTGTTGTTATAAGGAACATTATTGGAATATTTGCTTAAATCTGAAGAATATATATTAGATTACAGTATTCTGTGGATACTATAAATATAAACCAGTGTTTATCCTCTGGTTTTGATAACTGCATTATTGTTGCATAAGAGGGTGTCATTTTCTTTTAAAATCAAGTTTAATTAATATATGTAGGGTAATGGAGCATGTCTCTGCAGCTCATGTCAACACTTTTCCTGGCTCAGAGGAAAACATATACATAGACACATGTTCACACACATGTCTGAGAGAGAGGGAAAGGAAAGGGAGAGAGGATAAAGCAAATATAATGATAACATTTGGGTATCTAAATAACAGGTGCATATATATTATTTGCATCACTTTTTCAGTTTTTTTGTATATCTAAAACTATGTCTAAATTTTCAGGAGTTAATTTGATGAAGCTTCTAGAGATGTTTCATAGAATAGAAAGTTAAAAATTTAGGCTTTCATTTTTAACTGACTTATGTTTAAAAGTTTTCAGTGTTTTATGTTAGGGCAAATAAAATTAGTGATTCCATAGCAATGATCTCTTGCAACAAAATGAATTTAGTTTTTTGACTAGTTCAGAGACCAAGTAAATTTATGTAACATTAAGTTCATCCATAAAGTTCACAGTGGGCATAATAACTTTGTAAAGCTGAAAGGGAATCAGAAGACCAGAAGTCTACTTTTAGTTTTGCCATTCACTAAGGTGTCTAAGGCTGGGCTCTTGGCTACAAACTCAGCCATTTTAAGAATAGTGAATCAATTGGGGAGAAGATAGACACAGGCCTATTTGGGATGACATTTTAGTGAACATTAGAGGAAAACTATTAAGGTAAAATTGAAAGAGATTTTCTATACCCTTGTAAACTTGCATGCATTTATTAACTTTTAGTATTGCCATATGCTTCTTTGTAGTGACAAGTGGTAAAATGCTTATAACAAAAATGTGTATGTGTGGGTTTAAAGAACAGAGAAGTCAAGATTGTAAAACACTCTTAAACCTTTTTTAACATTTGCCCACCAAAAAAGGAAGGGAAAAAAAAAAAGAGAGAAATGGATATTCAAGGTGGCCATGACTATTTTCTTTCCCAGTGAACAGAATATTTTAATTATATAAACCTTGCTATACTGGAGGAGTCCAACTCGGCGGGGCCCCAGGATCTGTTTGAGCCCCTCGACCTTTGAGCACAGCCTTGGTCGACAGCACGTTGGCAAGGCTGCTGCTGTATGCCCCCCGACCTATGAGCAAAGCTTGGGTCGATTCAGCATGTTGGCAAGGCTGCTTGCTGTATGCTTTGGAAACTGTGGTAGCCTTGCTGGGAAGGGACCCCCCTCTGACTCCCCGATTTAATACTATAAAAGAATTACATAATTCTCTCATACATCTTTGTAGTAAGATTTCCTGAAAGTTCCTCAACCACTCCCCTTTACCCTGACCATCTATTGTTAATTACAACACTTCATCCCTGCAGTCACAATGGAGGGTGTGCTGAAGTCCTTCTTGACCTTTGGAAGGCCTTTCAAGACACATTTAACATAAGCTTAAAAATAACCTCTTAGGCCGGAAACCCACTTTAAAGTTTTTCATTAACTTGTTAGTCACTTTACTGCCAGTTGAAAAAACTGTCCCCGCCCTCACCAAGTGAACAATAACTTCACCCCTTCAGGATAGGTAAATATATTAGGATTCCTTTAATTAAATTTTAGATCTTTATAGAATTATATAGATATTCTTTATTGAGATCCATAAGAACTAATATCTATATTTGAGATTTCCCTTTTTAGCATCGTACCCAGTAATCATAAGACGGCTGCCGCTGAGTATTGGCTGATAATTAACTCTGCTTTCTGGAGCTCTTCTCTGAAACCACACTCTCAGAAGTTCCCAAAAGCCTGCTTACATCAATCAAACAATTGTTGAACTGCATCGATGATTAAAGACCTGCCTTTAATCTAACCCTGAATGGAATCTATTATCTATATTGTTAAAACTTTATGAATTGATAATTAGAACATGTAGCCCCTCACCTATTCACTTGCATGTATCACATTTTCAATAAAAAGGCATGATGATTCCTAGCAGTTGTCACTCTTCAGAGAGAAATCTTGGGAGCGTGTCCGACTCAGGACATGTATAAAAAGGCACCATGGCCTCAGTCTTTCTTTCCAGTGCCGCCTCTGATGAGTCAACCCACCCCTGCAGAGGCTGGTCCCCAGCACCGTACAGAATAGTTACTAAATTTTTTGATGTTTATATTAAACAGACATGCGAGAATTTAGCTATATATTTACATGTTATCCTTAAACAATTGATGTTTAACATTTAATCCAATTATAACTTATTTGAGAGGAACTTCAGTCACTAAGTTTCCTTAAAGTTGGATTACTATGATTTCTATTGATTCAAATGATAGTGATGTCCTACCTGTAATTAACAATGACAGTGTCTCACAATAGAAGCTATGACATGGCACAGCACAGTGTAATGGAGACCAGCAGGTGCTGTCACTAGGGTTCGTTTGATAATTTTAAGTAGCTCATTTTAAACTCACAATGGTGACTCTCAGTTTCTAATTAGAAAATGGATTTTTATAATTTTTTTAAAAAAAGAATTATTGATTTTATTTTATTTATTATTATGATCTTTAATTTGAGGAGAGAGAGAGAGAGAGTAAGAAAGCAAGCTGCCAGGTCCAGGACTCAAACCACAGTCAGCCATGTGGGAGTTCAGTTCCTTAACTACCATGCCACCTGCCAACCCCAAGAACTGATTTTTCAGTCACCTTTGTTGATAGACAGGAATTGAAGGCAATAGTGTTCCATTATAAAGTGCCATTTTACTTAAAAAATACAGCTAATTAGCACTTTTAAATTCTTTTTCTTTTCTTCTTTCTTTTCCTTTTCTCCCTCCCACTCTTTCTCTTTCTCGCTTTGGTCTGGCTTCATTCTGTTCTCGTCTCTCTTTCTTCCCATGAAAGAATTAACTTGGTTTACAAGAGAAGCCAGAAACCACTGTTAGGTAAAATATAAAAACAAACAAACAAAAAAACTAAATTAGAAAAAGAGAAATGAAAATATGGTTGTGATAATGATAAACATAGTTTCAATAAATCATATATATTTTATTATTCAGTATTATGGTACATAGAGATTAGAGAAAGCAAACTAAGTTATATGAATCTTACTTGGGAAAAGAAAGAAATCTGTTTTTTTTCCATGGGGAGTGGAATTTTGTTGTTGTTTTTTGTATTTAAACAAAATCTTTAAGAAAGGATTCCAGACAAACATAGAGATAAAGCACTATTCTATTTTTTTAATTATGAAAAAAAGTTTGGAGCAACATACCAAAACATGATTTTTTTTTTGAGAGGTTTTTCCTATAGGGCGTATGTGCTCGCCAGAGAGAAGCAAGAAATCACCCCCCCCCAGAGGGGATGGCCACACCACAATCCCTTCTCCTCCATTCTCCTCCCGGGATCTTGAGCATGCACGCACACGTTCCCGGCGTGAGTTTAAACCACCGGGTCCAGGACTCGAACCAAGGTCAAGTACATGGGAGTCCAGTGACATAGCCAATACACCAACTTCTGGTGCCCCAAAACACGAAATTTTAAATCACCTTTTACAAAACGGATTTTAGTGGCAATTGAGAATTAATCCAGGCTTATATCATTCCAGAGTCTGATAATGCCTTGAAAGTATTCAGATCTCAATGAATCTGAGCACGTTCCTCAACCGCTCCCCTTTACCCTGACCATCTATTGTTAATTACAACACTTCATCCCTGCAGTCACAATGGAGGGTGTGCTGAAGTCCTTCTTGACCTTTGGAAGGCCTTTCAAGACACATTTAACATAAGCTTAAAAATAACCTCTTAGGCCGGAAACCCACTTTAAAGTTTTTCATTAACTTGTTAGTCACTTTACTGCCAGTTGAAAAAACTGTCCCCGCCCTCACCAAGTGAACAATAACTTCACCCCTTCAGGATAGGTAAATATATTAGGATTCCTTTAATTAAATTTTAGATCTTTATAGAATTATATAGATATTCTTTATTGAGATCCATAAGAACTAATATCTATATTTGAGATTTCCCTTTTTAGCATCGTACCCAGTAATCATAAGACGGCTGCCGCTGAGTATTGGCTGATAATTAACTCTGCTTTCTGGAGCTCTTCTCTGAAACCACACTCTCAGAAGTTCCCAAAAGCCTGCTTACATCAATCAAACAATTGTTGAACTGCATCGATGATTAAAGACCTGCCTTTAATCTAACCCTGAATGGAATCTATTATCTATATTGTTAAAACTTTATGAATTGATAATTAGAACATGTAGCCCCTCACCTATTCACTTGCATGTATCACATTTTCAATAAAAAGGCATGATGATTCCTAGCAGTTGTCACTCTTCAGAGAGAAATCTTGGGAGCGTGTCCGACTCAGGACATGTATAAAAAGGCACCATGGCCTCAGTCTTTCTTTCCAGTGCCGCCTCTGATGAGTCAACCCACCCCTGCAGAGGCTGGTCCCCAGCACCGTACAGAATAGTTACTAAATTTTTTGATGTTTATATTAAACAGACATGCGAGAATTTAGCTATATATTTACATGTTATCCTTAAACAATTGATGTTTAACATTTAATCCAATTATAACTTATTTGAGAGGAACTTCAGTCACTAAGTTTCCTTAAAGTTGGATTACTATGATTTCTATTGATTCAAATGATAGTGATGTCCTACCTGTAATTAACAATGACAGTGTCTCACAATAGAAGCTATGACATGGCACAGCACAGTGTAATGGAGACCAGCAGGTGCTGTCACTAGGGTTCGTTTGATAATTTTAAGTAGCTCATTTTAAACTCACAATGGTGACTCTCAGTTTCTAATTAGAAAATGGATTTTTATAATTTTTTTAAAAAAAGAATTATTGATTTTATTTTATTTATTATTATGATCTTTAATTTGAGGAGAGAGAGAGAGAGAGTAAGAAAGCAAGCTGCCAGGTCCAGGACTCAAACCACAGTCAGCCATGTGGGAGTTCAGTTCCTTAACTACCATGCCACCTGCCAACCCCAAGAACTGATTTTTCAGTCACCTTTGTTGATAGACAGGAATTGAAGGCAATAGTGTTCCATTATAAAGTGCCATTTTACTTAAAAAATACAGCTAATTAGCACTTTTAAATTCTTTTTCTTTTCTTCTTTCTTTTCCTTTTCTCCCTCCCACTCTTTCTCTTTCTCGCTTTGGTCTGGCTTCATTCTGTTCTCGTCTCTCTTTCTTCCCATGAAAGAATTAACTTGGTTTACAAGAGAAGCCAGAAACCACTGTTAGGTAAAATATAAAAACAAACAAACAAAAAAACTAAATTAGAAAAAGAGAAATGAAAATATGGTTGTGATAATGATAAACATAGTTTCAATAAATCATATATATTTTATTATTCTATTATGGTACATAGAGATTAGAGAAAGCAAACTAAGTTATATGAATCTTACTTGGGAAAAGAAAGAAATCTGTTTTTTTTCCATGGGGAGTGGAATTTTGTTGTTGTTTTTTGTATTTAAACAAAATCTTTAAGAAAGGATTCCAGACAAACATAGAGATAAAACACTATTCTATTTTTTTAATTATGAAAAAAAGTTTGGAGCAACATACCAAAACATGATTTTTTTTTTGAGAGGTTTTTCCTATAGGGCGTATGTGCTCGCCAGAGAGAGAGAGACAAGCAAGAAATCACCCCCCCCCAGAGGGGATGGCCACACCACAATCCCTTCTCCTCCATTCTCCTCCCGGGATCTTGAGCATGCACGCACACGTTCCCGGCGTGAGTTTAAACCACCGGGTCCAGGACTCGAACCAAGGTCAAGTACATGGGAGTCCAGTGACATAGCCAATACACCAACTTCCGGTGCCCCAAAACACGAAATTTTAAATCACCTTTTACAAAACGGATTTTAGTGGCAATTGAGAATTAATCCAGGCTTATATCATTCCAGAGTCTGATAATGCCTTGAAAGTATTCAGATCTCAATGAATCTGAGCACTAAAAATCTTAAAACCACAGAAAAGAGTGACATAGAATGATCTTTTCTTAAATAATACTTTATTTTGTTTAAGTTTTGGTAACCATTGGCAAAATACTGGAAGTTGTATTTTAAAAAAAGAAAATATATGGAATTCTCACAGTCTCTATTAAGCCAGGATTTCTCACATTTTTTTCTTTGCATTCTCCATTCCCCCTTCTTCACTGTCCCACATATATGTATGTAAATGTACTTTTAACTGATACCAAGACATAACACAGACTTTTTTTTTTTGCTATAGGGCATGTGTGCTCGCCTCACATGGTAAATCCTGCTAATGTAAACTTTAAAACCTACGAAGACATGATGCACACAGTTCATGTCAGCAGCAGATGATGGTAGTCAAACAATTTATTGATAAACTTCTTCCTCCAATTGATTGACATCAGGAGGAGGCCTCGTGTAGCAGTACACCAGCATCATTGTAGTAGAGTGTACATCTTTTCCCATGCTCAATTTGAAAATTCTAATGTTTGCAATGTAAAGTGTTTTGCAAATGCACACCAGTGACACAGACTAAATAATGTCTCATGGGAAGTTTATGATGTTTTAAGTATCTATACATGTATTTGAATAATATTGACCCAGCATATACTAGTATTAAAATAAGTGAAGAAGCTACTAGCTTCGTTTTCTCAAATGTCATTCAGCAAAATAATAAAATATTGCAATCAGATTTTTTATTACATTATTTGAAAATTACTAGTATGCTTAAAGGGAAATTTGTCTAGCTATAGTGAGCAATTAAGATACAATCTACTTATGCATGCTATGACTTAGTATGTGGATTTATTCCGACATTTCTTGGTCACCATGAGGTGTCTGTATTTTTATGTATGTATCCATATATACATAATGGTTATAATACATAATAATAACAAGATGGTTTTACATTATTTCTGATAATAAGGACAAATCTTTTAAGTGTTAATAAAGAATATATTGCTCTCTTTGAAAAAAAAAAAAAAAATTGCAGCAAGGAAGGCACTGCAGGTTGAGAATGCTTGATACTTGCCCTCTGCTGAGTGGATCTTTGATATGGAGACCCCAATGTGAATGTAGGAAACAAAGATGAGGAACAAGCATGTAAAAGTCAAAAGACCAATATTTGTAAAACCTACCCTGTGGGCTACAGATGTGTCCTCACAGGCTATGAGCACATTTCCCAAGAAGGTGTACAAATATATCGACGAGAACAGGATAAGAAAAGAACACCCCCTGCTTGAATCCCCATCAGGGTCATCTCCAGGCCCTGTGTCTCAGGGATCCCCTACAGGACGAATTCAGTCACCATTGTGTGATTTCTCATTGTTCTGGACTAATCAGTGCTTGGGTGTCTGTGAAAAGAAATATGTGGTTAAATTTAATAATACATTAGCTGTGTTTAGAGTAATAAAATGGAGAAGCCTCCCAAGACCTAGGCACTAATGGATCAGAGCTCCCTGAGAGCCACAGTGCTCTGCCCATATCTGCATCTCAGCATCTCTGCAGGGCAGCCTGACTGCAGGCGTCCCTCAGCACAGGCTCACCAAGCAGCCTCAGGACTGGCCACCCCACTCCCGTTCTTCCCGTACAATATTGAGTTACACTAATTGCAAATGACACCTGTGACAAATGTAAAGTCTCAATATCTTCATAACAGAAAAGCCTCATCCAGATACTTATATTCATCTGAGAGCTGGTTATATTAACCCTGCAGTCATTTACTATCAAGTCAGCCACACAAACAAAGATATGGCGTCTTCAAACGTTGTCTTCCTGAGCGTGAGGCTTAGCCACGAGAAACCAGCCAAAAGAATGATCTCAGATGTCTCTTAATGAACAGAAAACTACATAACATGACTCTCATCCCTGGAGTCATCAGTCTTTAGTATGCTTCTATAACTGGCACCATCTTCTCATTCTCCAAAGTCTTAATGGTCCAACCAGGTCCATGTTAAGTGACACCCTAATTTTGTGTTACTGAAGATACAATTAAGAGAGCAAAAACTTTTGAATAAATTTATTTTGAAAAATTCTGAAATGATTTTTTGCTTGTTTAAACCATCCCAAGAGAGATTTTAAAATTATAAGTGTATAAGTGCATTCTGTTGCCTAAACTATCAAGTATCTGTCATGTCTCTATGTACCCATCCATCTATCCATCTCCTCTTGTGCTGGTGCTTGCAAAGGGAGAGAGAGAGAGTGAAGCCCAAGGTAAAAATTGAGGGATGAAACTAGGGCACTTCCATGGCGAGCAGGGAACATGGCAGGCCGATGCCTTTGTGTGGTATTTGCCTGCCCTCTCCAGCAGAAGAAAGGAGTCCCCCGCTGCTTGTACCCCCATCAGCCTGCGATCTGTGAGCTCCAGGCCTGAATCCTCTTTACTGTCACTTTCAGATAAAATGTCCTAAATATAAATGTGCTCAGCTTCTTTACAGTTTATTCCTGTGTGACTGCAGGAGCTGCAGTAATTTCCAAAGGTGGGAGATTTTAAATAACTTTGGCCTTCCTTTGGGTATTAATGTCCCAAGTCAGGGACCTTTCTGAGCAAGGGAACAATTAACATCTTTGTAGAATTTGAAATTAGAAATAAATGAAGGAGACAGAAAGAGAGAGAAAGCTTAAGATAACTCTTTTCTTTGGTAAAATATTTTTCAATGGAATATTAATTTTGAAAAATGATTTTGACAAAGAGACTACAAATTCATGTAACCCATTATATATTTAATACTTTTTCATGTGTATATATTGTGTATGATTATATTAAACATTATCTTACTATATATCACTGGCAGGAATAACTTACTACACACTACAGGAACTCAGACATTTAAGAAATGAAAAACTAGTCCTGGGAGGATAGAAACTAGTGAAGCTCAAGGGAAACCAGGGAAGGGTGGAAACTAGGGAAGCTCTTAGATGAAGGAGCTGTAGTGCAGCCTCAGGGCTCTCATCAGGTGATGCAGCCTCAGTTGCTTTTGTTTCTGGGACCCTCAGCTAAGGTTTCACATCTGGGTTCCTTGTCTGAGTCATATGCCTCCCCTGAAAACAGGTGCAGGATACACTGGGATGCCTGTGGGCAGTTCTCCCAAAGAGCAGGGGTAAGGATGGTTGCCAGGAGATAGAGGGAAAAATAGTGCTGAGAGGCCAAAGATAATTTAAGATATTGCTTTATTCCACTTGGAGCCTAATCAATCTTCAGCATTAAATGCCCTGAATACTCAATAAGCATTGGGAGGGAAACTTGTGTGGAATACCAAATTCCTCGTCGAAAGCATTTGTTCATCTGTTTACTAGTGCATGCGTGGATTACATT
Source organism: Tupaia belangeri chinensis (assembly GCF_000334495.1). NCBI lineage: Eukaryota > Metazoa > Chordata > Mammalia > Scandentia > Tupaiidae > Tupaia > Tupaia belangeri. The sequence continues at coordinate 175,137 of NW_006203529.1, read as the reverse complement.
TATTCCAACAATGTCAAGTGCTGAATGTATGTCTGGCATTAATTACCTGCTCGGAGAAACAACAGTAGAGAAGAAGGTGGGTTGCATATGGCACCTGTTTGCAAGAGATTGATAATCTATCTGGAATGAAAAGAGTATTGGACAGTTTTATTTATCTGCAAAACTCTGCTGATGTCTTCTACAGAGGATGAAAGGAAGAGTCAAAGAAAGCAAATAGCTTGCCCAAATCCCAGCTTACCCTGGAAGGAGCTGGAATTCAGTCTCTTCTTTAGGACATTGACCATCAACTTTCTAATTATAAAGTTTAAATGTTTAAGAATGTTTTGGTAGTCAAATAATTCCAAACATAGTCACAATGTTTATGTCAAAGTAAACAATATTTTTGTTGCAAGTTTAAATATTCAGAAAATGATATAACAGTTAATCTTGCCGTCCTAGTTATCCTTGATCATCTAATGTTTTGAAGTATCAAGAATGACTTAAAAATATTTTGTACAAATTAAACAGTATGATAAGTACAGTTTTAAATAGGAAGTAACATCACATTCAATTTTCCTTTTTCCGGTGAAAATATATTCAAGAAAGGCAAGTGTCATGGGCTATTTATGTCTAATCAGAACATTTGGAATCAAGGTGGCATGAACTAAATTACTGTGATTGTCACAGTGGAAAAACTTAAGTCCTTCATTCCCAAAAGATTTCC
>NW_006203529.1:157198-169395 GCF_000334495.1 Tupaia belangeri chinensis | reverse complement strand
TCCCTATTGATTTTAATTCTAATCTCTTCTCCAAAACTCCACTTTTCAACTCCATACTTGATTTTTTCCTTTTATTCCTATTATATTAGAACCAAATCTTAGTGCATGAATTTTAGAGGAAGCATACAAACTAAACTATTTTTATCCCAGGCTCCTAAATTCATGTAATTCTTATATACAAAATCATAACAATAATTTCCCAAAGTTTTAATTTGTTTCAGTTGCAGCTCCAAAGTGCAAAAATCTCATCCGAGGCTCAAGGTACACTCCTGCCAGCTCTGATCTCATGAAACCTAAACAACTGGTAGAAGTTCCTATTTCTCAATGAGAAAGGAGTTCTCAAGTTCCCAAGCCAGTCTGAAACTCCAGAGGGCAGACATTCATTCTTCACAGTCCACAGTAATCTTCAGTCCATCTACTCCCTCCTAGACGCTCTGCCATGAAGGTTGGACTCCCAGAGTATGGAACGGCTTCCTGCCACCCCCACCCCACCCACAGCCTTGCTGCACTCGGTCCATGCTTCAATTCTCTCCAGTTGGAGTTTGATTCCTTCAGTTCTTTCAGACAAGTGCTGCATGCTGGCAGATCCACAGCCAGGGTCTGCAACTAGTCCCACCCGTGGCTCCCCAGCATTGACCAGGAGGGCTTCTGTACCTTTCACCCTCCATCTCCACATGGATTCCTTTGAGCTTTCTGCTTGGTGTGTGGAGGCTGTTTGTGCTAGATTTGCCCTTTGGATGAGTCTCTGCCTAAGTCCCCAGGCAGTCTGAGATGGTCTTTAGAAATCTCTGTGGAGGCCTCCACACCACCACAGCTCCTCATTTCTGTGAGCCTGCAGAATTACCCCCACATGCATGCCACCAGCTTGGTGTCTTGCATGTTCTGGAGCACAGAAGAGCACAGCAGCCATAACTGCAGGTTGGGCTCCATCTGGGACTGAGGAGCAGAGTCCCAGTGTAGCCCAGGGTACCAAGCTCAGACAGGGACAGTTCTCTGAAACCATCCCACTCTCAGGCTGCACCGGGTGTTTTCAGGTCATCTGGGCTGGCCACCTGAATGCTGGTCAGTGTATGGCTTCCAGCTCTGCAGTCTGACATGCTGCCAACCATGCCCCAGAGGCCAGACCATGTGCATTTTAAAATAAGGTTTTTCATTTCTTTTTTACATCCAAGTAGTACTTAAAAATGCCTCATAGTTCTGTAATTACATAACATTTTCTTCTGTGACTTAAAACTTTTAAGATGAATTTTTTTAAAAAATATTTCTTTTATGAGAGAGAAAGTGAGAGGGCAAGGGGTTCCCCTTGACAAGGTTTCACCACTCTGTGATATTCCTGCCTCCCCTCCCTACCAGCCAGGATTTTGCACATGGGCATACCCAGTGCATTTAAGTCTATCCTGGGTCCAAACCGAGGCCTTCCATGTAGTTCCACCCTTGTGCAGTGCTAGACGCCCTACTGACCACTACAGCGGGGTCCAAATAATTGTTGTTTTATGAATGTATTCTATGAATGAGAGAGACAGAGAAGTAGAGAGTGTTACAGCACCACCGACATGGGGTCTGATGCCACGATCCACCTCTAGACAGCATGGACACCCACGTGTAGGTGTACTTGGGGTTCTCTGAAGAGGCCTTGAAAACGTACATGGGAAATGAAGTTAAAATATGAGTTTATTTTTGTGCCAAACAATTTTGAAATCCATGCATAGCTTTTTTGTTTTTTGTAATACACATTTTCTAAGAACTGTTTGGAAACCCCCATATTTGTGACAGTATATCTCATCTCCTTATTGTGCAGATACCCATTCCAAGAAGAGAGAGTTCTCATTCTAGGGCAACAGGTATTCTGTGGCTTAGCCCTGTGTTCTGACTCCACCCCACTCCCAACAACTGTCCAGATTTTACATGGCTTTGGTTTTTCTCATTTGCTCTGTGGTTTCAGGCCTTGTCCGTTTGCTCATGTTACCCTGTCTAGGATGCTCTTTGTGCCCCTCCACACGCCATTTGTCTTTCAAAATATGGCGCTGTCTTTGCTGGTTTCCTGAGCTTCCTCAGAAGAAATAACTGTCCTCTCCATTGTGCCCTTACTGTACTTTGTTCCCTTCAGTTGGAGAACTAAGGAACTATACTTTCCCGTCTCACTTGTTTTCACGTTTCTCTGCCCCCGTTTGAAAAGAGCACAGAATTTGTCTTGTGTTCAAATTTTTACCTTCCACCAGGATAGGACCTATGACTTGTTAGACGTGATGAGTGTGTGTGATCTTACAAATCCGCTGAGTGTGTCAGGGTGTGAACAAACACACAGCATTACATGGCCTAGAGGTGAAGATTGTCGTGAGAAGTGGGCTTTTGGAAAGTTCTTCAGTGTGCAAATATCATAGACTGTACTCACACAGCCCTTGGTGGCATTGCCTACCATGCACCCTGACACGACAGAGCCTGTGTCCTCCATGTGAGACCACTGCTGTATGTACAGTTTGTTGATAACTGAGACATCCTTATGTGACACCGGCTTGTAATGTTTTCTGAAGTTTGTTTTTTTGTTTGTTTGTTTTTCTTTTTTAAATAGGAAGTAGCAACAATACCAACAATTAGAAAAACAGAAAATGGTACTGATGTTATTGAAAGCACTCCACAAGAGCAAAGAAAGAATGATCTGACATGTGATAGAGACAGAAAAATGTGAGCACATGGTAAGTTAGTGAATATCTGAAAAAAGTCTGTGCCTAAATGCTCTTGTAAAAAGCAAATGCATATACATCCACATATGACATTTATTTGTTTTAAATATTTTTCTACCTTTCTTTGTGTTACCAACATCTTGAATCTATTTCATCACTCTGAAAAAAAATTCTGCTACTATTTTTATTTTATTGAAATATTTGTGAATATAGATAGACTATGTATATTAGAAATTTCTAGTAATAAACATTCTCACACAACATACCTGTGACTACATTTTCTAGCTGCGAGGTCCACATTAGGATTGGGAGAAGAGGAGGATACAGAGTCACCATGGGATTCTGAGCTACTCTGTTGTATTTAAGTATAAAGCATTGAGTGATGTTAAAACATGAAAGAGGATGCTTTTACTTTTACTTTTTCTCTTCTGCATATGTGTTTATAAGGAATATTTGTTACATCTTTCAACCTATAATCAATAATGTGATTATGTGCTAATACTCTGACTGCATAGTACAATTCTGCTCATTTGTAAAATTCTTTAATGAAGTCAGTATAGCAGCATGCAGAAACGAGTGCTTAGAAGTTGTAAGAAATCAATTGATTTTTCAAAGTTTGTCAAAAAAGTAAAGAATTATCCTATGTCAATATATGGCTGGGACCAGCAGATGGCATAACAGTTATGTCACTAGACTCTCACGGAGTCGGCCACGTTTGAGTCCTGGACCCGGTGGCTTAAAACTCATGCCAGTGCATGTACGTGCATGCCCAAAATACCAAGAGGAGAATGGAGGTTAGGGACTGTGGTATGTCCATTCCCCCTGGGGGTGATTTCTCACTTTTTGCCTCTCTCTGTCTCTCTCATGAGCATATGTATGCTATAGCAAAAATCTCCCCCCTCAAAAAATGTACGTACAGGGAACCAGCAGTTAGCGTAATGGCTATGTCGCTGGACTCCCACATAGCCGGGTGCGTGTGCATGTGTGCCCAAGATCCTGAGAGGAGAATGGAGGAGAAGGGATTGCGGCGTGGCCATCCCCCCCCCCGGGGGGGGGGGTGATTTCTCGCTTTCTGTCTCTCTCTGTCTGTCTGGCGAGTGCACGTGTCCTATAGCAAAAACCTCTCCAAAAAAAAATGTATATACATATATGGGCAAATTACAATTCTGTGGTATACATGGATGTATAAAGGGCCTAATGGTTAATGCTGTCAGAATAGTCAAGTGAATTTCTAATTTGGGATATGTTAATTTTCAGTAGCTTGCAACTGGAGTGTCCTATAGGAATACAGTGATTTAGTATTTGAGACCTTCCTAATGAGTTTTGTTATTTTAGGTTTTTGCCCCAGGGCACAGGTGCTCACTGGAGAGACAGAGAAAAGGAAAGTGTGAAATCATGCCCTCCCTTATGGCCACACCAGTCCCTCCTTTTCCCATTCTCCTCTTGAGCTTTTGGGCATGCACACATGTGCACCTGGCATGGCTTTCAAGCTGCTAGGTCTGAGACTCAAACCATATTTGACCATATGAGAGCCCAGCACCTTAACCACCACTCCACCTATTGGCCTCTCCTAATGAGATTTTTTAAGAGTTATTTATTGTATTTTACTTGTTATTATTACTTTTTAAATTTGACCAGATTGTCAGAGCAAAAGAGAAGGTAAGGAAGCAAGCTACCAGGTCCAAGACTCAAACCACAGTGAGTCATGTGGGAGTGCACCACAACACCACCTGCCGGGCCTCTAATGAGATTTTAAATGGTTTGGCCTTGAGTAAATTTTTGTCATTGAGTGCCAGGAGATGCCTAGACAATTAGATACTGAACATAAGATGAGGACTTCTGCTGAGGCAGCAGGGACAGAAAACCAGCAGCAAACACATATAGGTGACAGTCAGTGATTCATACAAAGGAGACAGAGTGTGTCAGGTTAGATAATGTTGAGGGAGTTGTCATCAGGATTGGGGTGGGTATGAAATTCTTTAGTCAGAAAAGACTTTTCTGAGTGAACCAGCTGTGTGAAAGTCTAGGAGGAGGATGTGCTAGGCAGAGGGAACTGTTCTGATGGATCACATCCATTCATTATTTTACTCTTTTTTTTTTTTTTTAAAGAGGTTTTTGCCTTAGAGTGCATTTATTTGCCAGAAAGAGAGAGAGACAGTGAGAGGGAGAATGAGAAATCACCCCCACAGGAGTAATGGCCATGCCACAAAAAGTTCTCCTTCATTCTCGTGCCAGGATCTTAGACACACACACACACACACACACACACACTCACACACACACACACACCAAGCATGATTTTCAAGCCACTGGATACAGGATTCAAACCTTGGTCAGCCATGTGGGAGTCCACAGACATAACTACTGTGTCATCTGCTGACTGTATTCATTATTTTACTCTTAACCCCTTGGAATGACCACAGAGCAGAAAGTGGAATACCCATGATCATAATCATTTTCATTGTTACTATGTATAGAAAAGAAAACGTACAAACAAGTATGCGGCATATTTTAGATGCTTAATAAGTAGAGTCTCATTCTTCTTACTTAAGGCTTGCTATAGTTTTTGAAGTGATTTGTTGTTGAGAAAAAGTTGTATACTGAATCTAATATTTGCTATTATTTAAATATAATGTAAAAGGTGGGTTTTTTTTTTCCTGCTTTGTCATACTTGCATCAGTTTTGCTGTTAGTCAAAATTTTATCTCTAAGAATATTTATGGGTCAGCCAGTGGTGTGGTGGTTAAGGTGACTGGATCCCCAGTGGTGACTATGCAGTTTGAGTATCTGACCCTGTAGCTTCAGAAACATTCCAGGCATGTGTGAGGGCATGTCGACAGATTTCTCGCTTTCTGTCTCTATGTCTCTCTGTGTCTGTCTGGTGAGCGCACGCGCCCTACAGTGAAAATCTCTCTCTCAAAAAAAAATTTTATCTCTAAGAATATTTATGGGCCAGCCAGTGGTGTGGTGGTTAAGGTGACTGGATCCCCAGTGGTGACTATGCAGTTTGAGTATCTGACCCTGTAGCTTCAGAAACATTCCAGGCATGTGTGAGGGCATGTCGACAATCTGGAAAGGAGGGAGAAATGGAAGAGAAATGGGGATAGATCCTCACTTTCTTTCTCACTGTCTTTTTAATGAGCATATGCACCTTCTGGCAAAGCTTAAAGAAAAAATGTAGATGTTTCTCAATTCCTTGTTGATGTGCATGAAGCCACTTTTACAGTGTTCTGTTTGTACTCAACATGACAAACTCTCAAGTTTCTTATCATGCCAAGTACCTTATTTTAAGGTAAAATATTTCTGACATTAGAAATATTTTAGGCCCAGCTAGGTGGCATGGTGGTTAAGGTGGCTGGATCGCACATGGCCAACTGCATGATCTGAGTCCTGGCCCAGCACCTTGAAAAACACACCCAGCACATGTGAGTACATACCCAAAATCCTGAAAGAAGAGTGGAGAAGGGATTGCGGCATGGCCAATCTCCTCCAGGGGACAATTTCTCACTTTTCCTGTCTCTCTCTCTCTCTCTCCAGTGAGCATATGTTCCCTATAGCAAAACTTAAAAATAAAAACAAAAACAAAACAAATATTTTAAATGTTTAATGCTATAAGTAATATAACAAGTATACTTATTAAAGAATTGACTTAAATACATATTTTTCTTTAATGTCCTCTTATTTTGGTGAGCTACAGGTATTTTAAAGCTGCTCATTGTTGAAATATGCACATAAGTTAGTATTTTGTCTGTGAGTATGTCACCCATGGCCTTCTGTGCTCAGGTTACAGAGGCAGGAGCTGTATGAAGATAAAAGATTAGGTTGATGGAGGGAGCATGTAATTGCTTCTAAAATAGAAACATCAGGTATTTTCTTAGGAAGTGAGGAAATCTTAGATTCTTTCTAATGAAATCTTTCTGCAACTCAAAATTGCTGATGTGAATTTTAACAGAGCATCACCGATAGTTTGTTCTTGCAGTGTGCTAGTTCTTTCTCTGGGGCTGTATATGAAAAAGGAAAACACAGAGTAAATGTGCAATGGGAAGGTAAGGATTTTATTTAATCAAAGAATAATTTGATAGCCTGTTATTTAAAATATGAATACTGATATTGTCTAATAGCCAAAGAAAGTCACCTATTCAATGCACAGTAATGAAAAAGAGAAGAGAAGCGGGGAGAAGTTGTATATTTTAGCAGGTGTCTGCCACAGAGTGAACAGAGTGCTACGATAGGAGCTGGATTACTAGTGTTATTGGAGGGTACTCTGAGACCTGAGGAGCATCAGGAAATAAAGACAGGAGAGGGGCAAAGGAGGGAATGGAGAATGTGAAAGGCAAGGAGTACAGGGCATAAACTAAGGGAAAAGAAGGAGGTGTGTTCAGTGGAGGGTGGTAAAACAAAATGATCCTTAAGAAAAAGGAAGAGTGGGGATTAGAAATACAGGAAGAACACAAAGTGAGCTTCCAGTACTGAAACTTGTTAGGGAAGTAGAGCACAGCTTCTCTGGCTTTACTGTCTTTCTCACTATTGGCAAGGCATTAAAGGATTGAGGTGCCTGATCATGCAGAGCTGTGTTTTATCTGTCATAGATGAATGTAAGAGTGATGGTCAGTCATCAAACATCACTAGTTCACAGGATAGTATCATGTGGTCCAGAGTAAGATAACTGGGCAGAAGAAAGTAGGGCTAATTATGGTGAGCACAGGGAACCTTGAGCCCAATAAAAAGTCCATTGGAATCTATGAGTTCTAATGTAGTTTCTGTCTGGGAAACGTAGTAGAGAAGAACTTGAGTTTAGATTACAAAAGGGCAAGTACAGGTTAAAGAAAATGGAAGCAGACTCAGCATAGACCAGAGCTTTTCAAACTGCATCCTTAAAGAGGCAAAGTTTTAAAAAAACATCCCTAAAAGAAGAAAAAAAAAAAAAAAAAAAAAAAAAAAAAAAAAAAAGAGGCACAATGTGATTCAGCAGGTATGGTATTCTGCATTTCTAAGGAGTTCTCAGGTGATGCAGTGCTGCCTGTCTTCAGACCACACTCAGAATAACAAGGACGCAGATTTCCCTTCAGAGAATTCTGTTTCCTCCTGAACCTGTGGATAATTGTGCAAGACAAAACAGGATTAGGGGGAAAGATTATCTTGTTTCTGTGTAGAAGGAAGGAGCAAAGAGAGAGAAATAGACATTCTAGATGTAAGATGCTGCTATTAAAGAAGAAAGAAGTAGTGGGAATAATCCTTAAAAATCATGTCAAAATGGAAGAATCATGGTCACAGATAAAGAGATTACTTTTGAAGAAGGAGAAGGATGAAGAGGGAAGGAGAGGATAAGAAAAAGAGTTAGCTAGATAATTTTGAGTTAATGTTGAGAAAACTTGAGAGAATTCACTTCATTTGGCTTTAGTATATTTGTATTGAAACAGAAAGTGAGCTCACTGCTGCTCCAGACATTACTGGCAAGAGGAGGGAGCAGTAAAGTTAGGATAAATTGCCCCAGTCAATTCTCCCCTCATAACTATCAGACATCATCAATCTATGTTATATTGACATTATTTTCTCAATGAGATTAATTTGAATGTAGACACATTGGCTGTGTGCTTTAAGATAATTACTTGATAAGATAGTTGTTCAATAAAACTTCTTTAAAGACTACCATGACATATCAAATCAAACTAACTTTGGAAATGAAATTATAAAGTTCATTTCTTGAATAATAAAATGGTTATTTTCAATAAATATTGCACTGAATTTAAAATGTAAAGGGCTATTAATATTTAGCAATTGTGTGCCAGTTCATTTTTTTGACAACCATACTTTTATGTTTAAAGCTGATTATACATTATTTCTTAGATGTGTTTTATATGCCTTTTTATAGGAGTGGGTCAAAAAGCTTAATCCAAGTGGCTAAACTAGAGGATACCAGAAATGTAGGCATGCCTGTTGCCCACATATGGATAGGGGAAAATGATTATTTAATTATCTATTATTCTACAAGTGTATATCCAAGCTGGTCAATTCTGAATACTTTCTCTGATGAGGAATGCATTCAGCTAACCTGTTGTCATAGCTCAGCCACAGTGAACTGCCATCACAACTCTGTACTTCCTAAATTAGAGACTAGATAAGAGAACATAATAAACACTTATAGTATAATGGTGTAGACAATTCTGATATGTTGCATTAAAGACATGCAATTGCATTCCACTACCTTCTTTGACATTTTTGCTTGAAGGACAGTGGTTTGCACTCTGATTATGCATCATCTGTCTCCCAGTCAGCATGTTCATGTTGGTATATGTGGACTTTTTAATTTTGGTTACAATCATTCAAAACATAATCTCACTTTTGAAATCTTAACTGCATGTTTGATTAAACCTGTTTTCCTTCAATATATTTGTTGTATTTCCATCCTAACCAAAAAAGAAAAAGAAAAAATAATACCCCAAACCTGAAGCAATCATTTCTAAAGCCAAGCGTGCGGATTCAGCTCTATACTAACTCTGTATGACTATATGGGTGGTTTTGTCATATTTACATATAATTGATTATATGTCCCCTTTGCTTTTTAGAGTCTCCTAAGATGACTTCTCACTTGATGACAAAATCTCTTATATTTTTATCCGGAATTATTGACTATATGTTGTGTGAAAAATACTTTATTTATCATCTTGTTCCAAAACCCTTTCAGACTAACCTTGAAGTGAAAGATTTTGTTCCAAATAAAGCAGTAGGAGTGGAGGATGTACAAACACCAAGACCAGGTACATTTTGCAATACATGTTTAATTCAGGGGAAAAAAATAGCCCACAGCATGTCCTATCCCCAGCAGCAGGCCACAGACGAAACGGCAGGCCTTTGGCCAGCCAGCAATTCTGAGGCAGGGACATCGCTGCTCCCTCATCTCACCTGCAGACCCCCAGCCCAAGTGCCCACCCCCTAGACACCTCAGTAGAGTACCCTTCTTGAAACCACATTGGTAAAAACAATAGAGGAGAGACTTCGGCAAACATTCATTTGCAGCAAAAGGGAAAGTCACTTACTCCTAGTCGGAGTAACCTTCCCACAAGAGGTATTCAAAGTGAATACATCTTCCAATGGCCAGAAGTAGAAGAAGAGCCTCAGGTATGAATAAACAAGGAAATACATCTCCATCAAAGGTAAAGAATAACTCCCCTCTATCTTTCGTGCTAATGGATGATGTCACCAAAATGTCAGACAAAGAATTTCAAACATTTATGGTGAACACATTCTTTGAGTTAGAACAGAAAAGAGACAACGAACTACAGGAGATGAGGAAGTCATTCCAAGATATGAAAGAAGAAATGGACACTCTGAGAATGAGTCAGATGGAGCTATTAGAGATAAAGTCTGGAATAGAGGAAATCAAAAACTACCTTGAAAGTATTAAAAGTTGATTAGATCATGCTGAAGATCGAATCTCTGATGTAGAAGATAAAACCTCTGACCTAGAAAGAACCACAAAAAAGAGAGAAAATAACAAAAAAAATGAGGATAATATACAAGAAATACTAGATTCCATAAGATGCCCAAATATCAGAATAATTGGCATCCCAGAAGGTGAAGAAACTAATAATGTCATGGAAAATCTATTCCATGAAATCCTGGATGAAAATTTCCCAAGTCTAGAGAGGTACTGAAGCATCAACACTCAAGAAACACAAAGGACCCCAGTTAGAATCAACCGCAGAAGATCTGCCCCAAGGCACATCTTAGTCAGACTATCCAAGACCACAGATAAAACATGATACTAAAACTGGCAAGAGAGAAACTAGAAATGACATACAAAGGTCATCCCATCATGCTAACTCCGGACCTCTCAACGGAAACAATGCAAGCAAGGAAAGAATGGGAAAATGTATTGAAAGTGCTAAGAGAGAAACAATTTCAACCAAGATTATTGTATCCTGCAAGACTATCCTTCACATGGGGAAAAAAGATTAAAATCTTCTCAGACAAACAAGACCCGAAAGAATTTGCCAGCACAGACCAGTTCTCCAAGAAACCTGGAAGAAAGTACTGTTCCAGGAAAACTAATGAGCTAACAGACAGAAACAAAGGAATAAAAGGCTGCTGTGACAATGGCCAACTTAAACATCGAGAAAGACCCAGTTACATTGATAATAACATTGAATGTGAACGGATTAAATTCCCCACTCAAGAAACACAGACTGGCTGCATAGATTAAAAAACAGAGACCCTCTAACTGTTGCATACAGAAAACCCACCACATTGATAAACATACATAGACTGAAAGTGAAGGGTTGGAAAAAGGTTTTCCATGCAATAGGGAACCAAAAAAGAGCTAGAGTTGCAATACTAATTTCTGACAATATAGCCTTTAAAACAAAAACTGTTCGAAAAGACAAAGAAAGGCACTATATTGTAGTAAAAGGATCAATAGATCAAGAAGATATAACTCTTATAAATATCTATGCGCCCAACACAGGAGCACCCAAATATGTGAAGGAAAGACTGTTAGATCTAAAAGGGGAGATAGACTGCAATACACTAATTGTTGGAGACCTGAACACTGCACTATCCCCTCGGAACAGATCATCTAGACAAAAAATAGATAAAGAGATAAAGGATCTGAATGTTACCATTAGTGAAATGGACTTAGCAGAAATCTATAGAACTTTCCACCCAAAAACCATGAGAGACACTTTTTTTCTCACCTCCACACGGAACGTTTTCGAAGATTGACCACATCATAAGGCACAAAGCAAGCCTTCACAGATTCAAAAGCATAGAAACTACTCCCAGCATCATCTCTGACCATGATGGAATTAAACTTGAGTTTAATTTCAAAAGAAATCCTCAAAAATACTCATATACATGGAAACTAAATAACCTACTACTGAATGACTCCACAACTACTGATGAAATAAAGTTCAAAATCAAAAGATTCATGGAAGTTAATGAAAATGAGGACATGAGTTTCCATAATCTTTGGGACACGGCAAAAGCAGTCATAAGAGGGAAGTGTATAGCAATTAGTGTTCATAAAAGGAAGGTGGAAAGAATGCAAATGGATTACTTAACATCATGCCTCAGAGAAATGGAGAAGCAACTGCATAATAATCCAAATAACTCCAGGAGAAAGGAAAAAAATAAAGATACATGTGTAAATAAATAAAATAGAAAATAAATGAAGTATACAGAAAATAAATGAAAGTAAAAGCTGGTTCTTTGACAAGATAAACAAAATTGATACACCACTAACGAAACTTATTAAGAAGAAGAGAGAAAGGAACCAGATGAATAAAATCTGCAATGAAGCAGGAAATACAACAACAGACAAAGCAGAAATACAGAACATAATTAGAGGATATTATGAATAACTATATGCCAAGAAACAAGAAAATCTGGATGAGATAGACAAATTCCTGGACATGTATAATCTACCAAGATTGAGCCAGGAGGATATAGAAAGTGTAAATAGGCCCATAACAAGCCAGGAGATTGAATAAGTAATACATAGCCTTCCAACAAAGAAAAA
>NW_006203529.1:150041-152708 GCF_000334495.1 Tupaia belangeri chinensis | reverse complement strand
ACAGCCCTCAGAATGGGAAAATATTTTTGTAAACTATGCATCAGGTAAGGGATTGATAACCAGAATACATAAGGAACTAAAGATGCTGTTTGGAAAAAAGTTGATGAACTCTTTTAAAAGATGGGAGAAGGAGTTGAAAAGAACACTCACTAAAGATGACATACGAATAGCCAAGAGACATATGAAAAAATGCTCAACATCCCTCATTGTAAGGGAAATGCAGATCAAAACAACAATGAAATACCACCTAACCCCAGTCAGAATGACTAAGATTAAAAAAACAAAAAATGATAAGTGTTGGTGGAGGTGTGGTGAAAGGGGAACTCTCTTACACTGCTGGTGGGAATGTAAATTAGTCCAACCACTGTGGAGAACAATTTGGAGATTCCTCAAAAATCCACAAATAGAACTGCTATATGATCCAGCAATCCCATTTCTTGGCATCTACCCAAAGGACAGAAGAATTCCTCATTGGAAAAGTGCTTGCACATCGATGTTTATTATGGCACTTTTTACGATTGCTAAGACATGGAAGCAACCCAAATGCCCCCATATGGCTGAATGGGTTGAAAAACTGTGGCACATACACTCTATGGAATACTATTCAGCCATTAGGAACAACAGAACCCTGGCTTTTGAAAGTGGGGAAATATGGAAGATTTACTGCAGAGTGAAGCAAGTCAGGCTATGTAGGAGAGACACTGTATGTCCCCACTTAATATATACCTAATGTCCGCACTCTATAACTAAAATGGACGGGCTAAAGGATGTACAAACTCAAGAGACGGATGTGAATTCCAGATGTGGTGCATGTGGAAGAGTGGGGCCTGGGGAAAAACATGTGAATAAGGGATACAAGGACAGCATTGTTGAGACAGGGAAGTAGCGTTTTTATATTTTGATCAACTCAACTGGGGAGAAATGTTCACATATTGAAATGATCACCTTGTAAGCTAAATAATGTGATTGAATGTATTTAAAAAATGTAAATATAAATAAATAAATAAAAAGAAAAAAGTCTGAGGTAAAGAATAAAAAAAATTCAGGGGAAAAAATAGATTGAAATATTTGAAATGCTCATAATCTTCTCATTTCTAATTCTTGTTTTCCAATTTTTATGAAAGGATTTGACATAAATAAAGCAGATATCATGTTGATATGTGTTTGAAAACATATTCAAAAGCATAAGAAAAAAGAGATTTTAAAAATGTAAGCTTTATTAATTCAGATGCTTCTTATTTTATGTTTCAGCTCCCTAAAGTACCAAATTATTATCCCTATACTCGATACAAATCCTGATATTAATCATGAGTCCCTAAGTTTTTCCAGTGTTTTAAAATGCTCACTGGAGTTCTGACCTTCTCTAGAGAAGCTTTACTTGCTAACATGTCCGTTGTGTTTTACTTCTAATTATTTCACTTTAGCGTTACACTGATGATCTCAAACCAGTCATATTTTCTGATTTGCAGTGTGTGTGTGTGTGTGTGTGGTATCTGGTATCTTCAGTGATAAAATATGGGGAAAGTAATTGATCATTCTCTAATGACTGTTGGTAGATACTGTTTTCTAAAACAACAATTCTGAAACTTTTTGGCCTATAGTCCTTTTATACTGTTGAAAATTACTACAGATTCCAAGGACATCTTATTTAATGGTGATGTATCTATTGATATTTACTATTGGGTTGTTGGGAATGCCATGACACATTTTTGCATAGAAAATATGTCATGGCTTTCCCAATGACCTAATATTTTACAAACTAAAACTAAGCAAATGCAATACAGTCATACACAGTCATATATTCCAGCATTTGTTACAGTTGTGACCCAACAGCCACTACAGGTCTAGTGTTATGACACTTAATGCTCTTACAAGAAAATGAAGCTACAAATGACAGGTAACAGTGTTCTCGGACCTCTTGGACCTCTCCAGAACACCGGGGACTCTCTGGTCACAATTTAGAACCACCAGTAGAAGCCATATATAGGATTTGTGGATGTCCAGTGGTAAAGGATGCCTGGCTATGGTGGCCCACAGGTAGTGTGCCACTACACAGGAGGCTGAAAGCTGCAAGGGAGGGTGTGGACTTAGTTCTTGGTCCAACCTGAGCATGTGGGGTGCAGTTGAATGTGCCTGTGGTCCTGGCTAATCAGTATGTGGGGACAGAAGGATCTGACATGGCTAGACCCTGTCGCCCTTTCCTTCCCTCTTTCTCTCTCTCATAAAGGAAAAAAAATGTAAAGGGTCCCTTGATAATGAAATGGTCTTTAATGTTTCACCTGTACATTTCTCACTTTTTTTCCTACACTTTTCTTAAGAAATCACATTTTGTATGTTGTAACAATGCTTAGGGAATGAATGTAAATTAAATTTTAAAAAAGTTTCAGGAAAAAATAAACTAAAACTGCTTTTCTTGAAATTAAAAAATATACCTTTCAATTACTGCAGTAAGATATATAGCCCCAGCTAGGTGCTACTTTATAGGATGTTCATTCTACTCATTGAGGCTTCTGCCTAAAGTTGGACTTGTGTTCATGGAAATGTATATATCAGCTGTGCTTGCTATGAAAATATTTAGATTAAGATCTTTAGTGACTCAATAAAATGTGGGAGGAAAAAAATATAGAAAGCAAACATAGATACCAGAGACAGTGTGGGAGGAGAGTG
>NW_006203529.1:141586-149974 GCF_000334495.1 Tupaia belangeri chinensis | reverse complement strand
GCAAAACATACAGGAAACAAGAAATGAAAAATTATTTGTTGATAACATGTATGTTGATGTGCTTGATTGAGCCAATATACAGTGTACTTTGGATGGAAAATCTCATTTTGTATGCTCTAATGATGTACAGTGAATGAATGTAAATAAATAAGTTTAAATAAAAAACAAAATTCAAATATGTTTGTTTTCAAAGAATAAAGAAAAATATTTCTGATATATATTTATTCCTGTCTCACAGCTCTCTGTACTCTTTTGGTCAAGCATACACTAAAACTTACCTGCTTTTTGGGACCAGCAGTTAGCGTAATGGCTATGCTGCTGGACTCCCATGTAGTTGACCACAGTTTGAGTCCCAGACCCAGTGGCATAAACTCATGTCAGGTGTGTGTTTGTTCATGCCCAGGATCTGAGAGAGAAGAATGGAGGAGAAGGGATTGCAGCGTGGCCATCCATCCCCTCTGGGGGGTGATTTCTCGCTTTCTGTCTCTCTGCCACTCTCTGTCTTTCTGGCCAGTGCACGCGCCCTACAGTAAAAACCTCTCCAAAAAAAAAAAGAAAAAAGAAAAAACTTAACCTGCTTTTAAACAGGAACTACTAAATCAACTAAGGCTATCTTCTAAAATATACGTTTATGGGGACTAGCAGTTGGCCTAATGGCTATGTTATTGGATTGCCATGTAGTTGACCATGACTCAAGTCCTGGACCTGGTGGCTTAAACTCACACCACACACATGTGCGTGTATGTCCAAGATCCCGAGAAGAGAATGGAGGAGAAGGGATTGCGGCATTGCCATCCCCCTGGGGGATTATTTCTTGCTTTCTGTCTCTTTGTCTCTGTATTTCTAGTGAGTGCACACACCCTATAGCAAAAACCTCTCAAAAAAAAGAAAAACTATTGATAATTGTTCTTAAAACATCTATTTTTGGGACCAGCGGTTGGTGTAATGGCTTATGTCACTGAACTCCCATGTTGTCAACCACGGTTCAAATCCCGGCCTCAGTGGCTTAAACCCACACCAGGCATGTGTGTGTGCGTGCCCAAGATCCCAAAGAGAATGGAGGAGAAGGGATCACGGCATGGCCATCCACCACGGGGGGGGGGTGGATTTCTCACTTTTTGTCTCTCAGTCTCTCTCTGTCTTTTTGGCAAGCACATGTGTCCTATAGCAAAATCCTCTCCAAAACAAAACAAACAACAAAAAACTTCTATTCAAATCATTTTAATGAAAGAAGACAGTCATTCAGAATTAGTTCAGAAATAAAATATCCTAGTGTTCTTCAACATCTAAATGATGATTAGAAAGTTGAACTATCGTGCAAAGATCATTCTTAAAACTGTTTAATAAAAAACATGCAAACACTGAAGGCAGACTGGATAGAATTTATGTTTGTTGCTTTCTCTTTTTTAACCCCTATATGACACATGTGTTCTCAAGAGAGAGAGAAAGGTGGGTGCAGTTGGTGAGAAGAAATCCAAAAGGAGGGATGGCGATGTCACAATTTTTCTAGTCTCCTCACAGATTTTGGGCATGCATGTGTATGAGTCCAGGGTGTTTTTCAAGGAGGCAGGATTGGGATTTGAACAGCACTGGCTATTGTGTGGATTCCAGTGCCTTCAACTCCATACCTCTTGGGAGCTCCTATGTTGAAGAGGATATAATCTCCCTTCATATGTGTGTCTGACAGTATCTTTGACAATATTGTAAGGAATAGCTATGATATTCTAAGATATTCTGACATATCAGTGATATCAGCCTAATAAGTTGTTTAGGATCTGGTGAACAAGAAGGGTTTTATTCATGTACAATAGAAAAGTAAAGTCTAGATAAATTGAAATAGATAGATTCCATTAATTATGTTTTCAAGGATAAAAAGGGATGTTTACCAGCACCAGTCATGTCACTAACATGTCATATGCATTCAATCAGTAGTTGCTGGATGTATGAAACAATAGTTGAACAGAAGAATGTCTGTTAATGCATTTATTTATGCTTATAAAGTCTCATTTCTTTTTCTTTTTTTTTTTTTTTTTTTTTTTTTTTTTTTTTTTTTTTTTTTTGAGAGATTTTCACTGTAGGGCGTGTGCGCTCACCAGACAGACAGAGAGAGACATAGAGACAGAAAGCGAGAAATCACCCCCCAGGGGGGATGGTCGCGCCGCAATCCCTTCTCCTCCATGCGCCTCTCGGGATCTTGGGCATGCATGCACACGCGCCCAGCGTGAGTTTTAAGCCACCGGGTCCGGGACACGAACCGCGGTCGACTACGTGGGCGTCCAGCGACATAGCCATTACGCTAACTGCTGGTTCCCAAAGTCTCATTTCTTAAAAAAAAATTCTTTTTTAAGTTTTTGCTGTAGGGTGGGTTAGCCTGCCAGAGAGAGACAGAGCAAGTGAGAGGGAGAGAAGGAAAGTGAAGACACGCCCATCTAGGAAGTGGCCATCCTGTGATCCCTTTTCTTCCATTCTCCTCTTGATATTTGAGCATTCATGCACATGTACTAGGTCAGATTTTCAAGCCCCTGGGTCCAAAACTCAGACTGCAGTAAGTCTTGGAGAATCCAGTGCCTTCACCACTTCATCACCTGCTGACTTCATGGGCTCCGTGTAGTAGTTTAATATTCTCTATATTCAAATTTTGCTACTTAGTTGCTTTTTGACTCTTTACTGATATTTATAAAAAAAAAAAAGATCAGAGATGCACCAACTTCACTGGTATTTAGTGAAAAAAAAAATAAGGTGGTGGTAATTTAATAGATTAAAAATGGTCCTGTTCAACCATTATGAGCATTTTGGTGATTGAAATACAAGACAAAGTTGGAATTTATTGTTTTCTCTCATGAGAGTCAGAGCTCGACTTGTCAGGCACAGTCTCTTTAAAAGCAGAGCAGCCTGCTGATTTTATGTAGGGTTTTGGCAAGAGTGGATATTCAGGGTTGACAGACCAGCAGAGCTGTGGGTGGGTTGACGTCATTGGAAGTAACATAGTTATTTTGTGAGAATATTATTCACCTGTTAGCCCTGGAAGGCACATTTGTCAAAGTGGATTTTTGGGGACAGACTGTCTTTCCAAAGCAAGTGGCTTACCTTGTTGGGTTGATAAGTAAGGCTAATGGTCACTGTTGAATACATGTTGCAGGGTGTGGGTTGAGGGGGCAGGATGGATGCACAACAGTGAAACGTAGTGTTCTGTGGGGCTAATCCACGTCAGAAGGTGCTGAGTTTGCATCCAGAGTCATCCCTGAGTGCCAGGTGTGAGCTTGCCTGTGGTCCGGGAATGGCTGAGGTTAGGGATGAGTTACAACATGGGGACCTGGCTGGGGTGTTGACTGTGTTGTGCATTTCTTTCTGTAAGAAAGAAATGAGTGAATAATGGCAACACTGGTTCTGGTGGTTTCCATAGTACCATGGCTATGATCAGTCTGCTCTAACTCTGAGATGGCTTTGACTAGATATGTTCGGTTTACAAGTTGCCCTCAGCACCACCTGGTGCCATGGTAGTTAAGATGGCTAGATCCCACAGTATCTGAAAGGTTTGAGTCCCTGATCTGGCAGCTTCAGAAACATACTGGACCCAAGTGTGTTGGTGAGTCAGATGCTGAAGGGCAGTGGAGGAGAAAGGATTACAGCGTAGCCATCCAGCTGAGTGGTGTTTTTCTCCTCCTTCCTCTCTCTCTGTCTGGGAAGCACACAAGCTGTATAATAAATTACTAATAACAACAAAAGAAATACTGCTACCGTCCATCAACTCTGTTTGAAATAAACTTTCCATAATTTTCAATTGTAGACTTAGGTTTGAAGTTTAAAGTTTGGGTGAAGAAGAATGTTTAATGATTGCTCTTGGGAACATTTTCTCTTCTTTTAGATATTTCATTTTAACTAGAATATTATTTATATGAGTTTTTGGGTCGATCATTGTTCATTTTCCTGTTGACTTTAGTATGTTTATGGGTTCCTACTCAACTTCGCACATACTAATCCACAGTGGAAAATTTCAGTCCTTTTGTAAATTTATGAAGGCATATACTAGTGATGTTCTTATGCATGTTGTTTACCTCATAACAAAGTAATGAGAATTTTCTGTTTATGTCAAGATTAAGTACCTGGCTAAATGTGTACAAAAGTTATCTAGTCATTTTAGTTTTAAGCGAAATCATAAGTTGTTAGACTATTGTTTTATGGAACTATATATAATAATGCTTCAATATTTTAAATTAAGGTTTCTTTGACCCATGCCCACAGAGTATTTTCCAAATTTCTAATTTCATGTTCTATATAACTCATACTGTGTTAAAAAATGTATTTAATAAAAATTCTTACATAACAGAATACTACCCAAAATGAGATCATTAATATCTGTATATTACTCCTATGTCTTCTGCTCATTGCTGGTAGGTGGTGAGCGACAGCCTTCTGGTGTCCCTTTCCCACATAGTGTTGTATTCACCTCCAGTACTAACTTCCCTGCATCCTGTACTTGCCTTTCAATGATTTTTTTTAACATTGTTTTCAAAGAAGTATTTAATTTAATTTTACTTGTCATTGTTATTATTTTTCATCTGACCAGAGAGAGGCAGAGAGAGAGAGAGAGAGAAATCCTGACAGCAATCCGCCATGTCCGGGACTCGATCCCCAGAGAGCCATGAGAGTGCCCTAAACACCACACCATTTTGCAGCCACTCCTTTCAAGTTCTTAGGGGAACACCTATACTCTCTATGTCTAACCTTTGGGTTTACTCTCTGTTCATTTAGTAGATTGCTTTTCTTATTTCTTTTTGCCTGGAGAGCTCCTCTTCTATATTTTACCTCCTTAATATACAGCCTTCTTTGTGCTCAGGTACAACTTTTCAGCAACAGACTTATTTGTCACATTATACCATTTATCCCTGTTCTGAAGCTGAAAATATGCGTTTCTTTGTACATAATTGACCCTTCAGAATTCTTTTTTAAACAAGAAAATAAATTCAGATGAGAAAGATGTGGGATTTTACAGAAATTGGTTTTGTATTTGTCAGAAGAATGATTAGAAACCAATGGCTTCTTTAATGGATTTTTTTCGAAGTCAGAGCTCCAGCTTTTGAGTAAATGAACTCAAGAAAGATGAGAAGATGAAATGGACCTCCAAAACCTGGATGGTTATAGGAATGCTGGAAAAGGCCAATTCATGATGCGGTGGTCCACTACAATTGACTGAGTAAAACAGATTCTATGAAACAAATGCAGAAGAAGAAAGGTATGCATTTATCCCTTCTTGATTTCTCTGTGAAGGGATATTAGCAGTGATTACTCTTTCTAGAAATGAAGCAGAATAGTGTCCTCTCCTAAGATCCAACAAGGTAATACTCAATTGTTTATTCTATTGAAAAGTTGACTAAAATGAGAGCAAGTCCTTGACAAAAAGCAGTATCATTAATTACCAGGGAAACTTCACTATGAGGTAAGTATAGACATCTCCTTAGAGAACTAGTTATGCGAAAGGCAAGAGAGACCTGGGTGATAAATGAGGAGTGTGGGATTCAAGGACTTTTTCTTTCCTTTTTATTAAATCTTAAAACCTATTCTTCTAGAGTATGTGCATAAGCTGTTGGAAATGATCTAAAAAGCCAAATATGATTTTAAATTAAAGTTTGTTTGACTGTCTCATTATTAGAGGTTTTAATGCATTATGTTTTAAATCTTGACCAAAAATTATCAATAATTGTTCTTAAAACCTATATTCATTAAGGTAAGATGGTATTCATTAAGAATTAGTTGAGAAATGGAATATCCTAATGTTCTGCAGCATCTGAATGATGATTAAAAAGTTGATTATTATTAAAACTATGTCATAAAAAACAGACCAACAATGAAGGCAGACTGAATAAAATTTATATTTTTAGTTTCTTTCTTATCGCCTGGTACAGCATGTATACTCTCCTGAGAGAAAAGAGTGGGCATAGGGGGTTAGAAGACATTCTCTGGGAGAAATGGCAATGCCACAGTCACTTCTATAGTCTTCTCACAGGATTTTGGGTATGCATGCAAACAAGCCCAGTGTATTCTTCAAGGTGCCAGGATAGGGGCTTGAACAGCTCTGACTGTTGTGCAGGATCCAGCACCTTAGCATCTACACTACTTGCTGGTCCCTAGGTGGAATGGATTTTATCCCCCTTGATGTGTGTATATCTGACAGTATCTTTGACAATATTGTAAGGAATAGCTAGGATATTATAAGATACTCTGAAATATCAGTGATATTGACCTAATAGGTTGTTTAGAATCTGGTGAACAGGGAGAGTTTTGTTCATTTACAATAGAAAAGTAAAGTCTAGATAAACTGTCACAGTGTTACTTACTGTCAGATATGTTCTCGAGGATAGAAGTGAATGTTTGCCAGTACCAGCAGTGTCATTATCATGTATTATTTATTCCATAAATATTTGTTGGATGTAGAATGCTACAGTTGAACAGATGAATGTCTGTTAATATGTTACATTACAACTATAAAGACTTTTAATTTTTAAAAATAAACTTTTTTTCTTTTATTGCTATTCCATGCATGTGCCTGCAGGGAGGGACATAGCGAGACTGAGAGAGAAGGCAAATGAGGAATCATCCATCACTCAGAGACAGAAGGCCATGCCACAATCCTGTCTTCTTTCAGTATTTTGGGAGAAGTACATATGTACACCCGGTGAGATTTTCAAGACACTGTGATGGGGCTGGAACTGTCCAGTCAGCCAATGTGATCCAGCAACTTAACCTCTACACCACTTGCTGGTCAGTCTAAAAACAAAATATTTTCACATTCAGGAATTAACTATTGATAATGATAGGTAAAAAGAGAATAGTCTTATGAGTTCCTGTGGTTTCCAATTGCTTGTAGGCACTTCTAAATCAATATTCTTAAGGTATCGTGAAACACAGGTTTTGGAATTCGACTTTCTGGTTTGATTCTGGGTGTTCTACAGAACAGCCGTGTAGCTTTGCAAGTAATTTCCCATTTCTGTGCCTAGTTTCTTCTTTAATAAAATACCTAGTATGTTCCCTAATTCACAGAATTGTCATGCAGATTCAGAGGACATGGCAACACGTATAGCCTAGTTTAAAGTGTCAGGAGCTCTGTGTTTAGAGGATGCATGAGTCCTGAAAAAGCTAACTGATACCATCATTAAAGAAAAAGCTAACTGATACCATCGTTAAAAAGATTTTCCTCACACACAATCGGAAATACTAGTTGCCAAGTCGATTTTAGTGCCAGTGTAATTTACTCTTATTGAAACTAAATATAAAAGCAAATCTGGTATATTTCCATCTCCCAGATAGTGCCAGTAACCTGTTATTCTTTTGCTTTTGGCCGTGAAACAGCTTGGTCTGAATCTGATTCTGTGTGATATCAGTATATTTTCTGTCTTTTTTAAAGGATCAGGCATAGGGTACCTGTGCTTACCATACAGAGTCAAATAGAGAGATACAGAGAAAAGGAAAGTGAGAAATCACTCCCTGGTGCAGACGGGATTGCCACAGTCCCTTCTCCTCCATTCTCCTCTTGAGAGATAGGACACACATACACATCTACCTGGTGTGATTTTTTTTTTTTGGAGAGGATTTTGTCATAGGACATGTACACTCACCGGAAAGAGACAGAAAAACAGAAAGTGAGAAATCACCCACCAGGGGGGATGGCCATGCTGCAATCCCTTCTCCTCCATTCTCCTCTTGGGATCTTGTGCATACACGCACACGTGCCTGGCATGAGTTTAGGCCACTGGGTCCGGGACTTGAACCGTGGTTGACTACATGGAAATCCAGAGACACAGCCATTATGCCAACTGCTGGTCAATACCTGGTGTAATTTTCAAGTCATTGGGCCCAATATTCAAACCCTAGGAAGTCATGTGGGATCCAGTTCCTTTGCACCTTCACCACCACACCACCTGCTGGCCTCATTGGCTCTTTGTAGTAGGCTACATTCTGTACATTCCTGTTTGGCTACCTCCTGGCTTTATTCTTTCTTTACCTATATCGATGGTAAAATGGGTCAAAGAAAGCACAAACTTCACTGGTATTGTAATAAGAAAACTAAGGAAGTGGTAATTTAATGGACTGAAAAAGTTCATGTCCAGGGATTATGAAACTTTCAGTAATTGAGATACAAGACAAAGTTGGAATTTATTGTTTTATCTCATGAAAGCCATTGCCTGGTTGGCCAGGCACAGTGTCTGCAAACTGAGTAGCCTGCCGATCTTACATAGGGTTTTTAAAAGAGTAGAGATTCAGAACAGAAGAGACCTTCTTCAAGAGACAGCTCCGTGGCTCCTGCGATCTAGCCATTTTGGAGGAAACAGAGAAATGAAGAGGTCCCACTGATATTTCGGCCTACAGCATACAAAACTCGTGTGGTAGGAA
>NW_006203529.1:116144-140790 GCF_000334495.1 Tupaia belangeri chinensis | reverse complement strand
TCCCTTGAAAGTATTAAAAGCAGACTAGATCATACAGAAAATAGAATCTGAGATGTAGAAGAGAAAATTGCTGGCCTAGAAAAATCCACCATGAAGACTGAGAAAATGGCCCAGAAATTTGAGAATAATATACGAGAAATACTAGATACAATTAAACATCTGAACATCCAGATAATAGGCATCCCAGAAGGTGAAGAAACTCATAAGGGCATTGATAATCTATTCCATGAAATCCTGCAAGAAAACTTTCCAAACCCAGAGAGGCACTCAAAGATTCAGTCCCAAGAAGTACAGAGACCCCTGCCGGAAGCCGTGCTCCAGCTGGGGTGGGTGCACAGGAAGGCGACACAGGTGAACAGGAATCAGACTAAGACCTCATGCCCTTTAGCATGTTCTTAGCTGGCTACAGTCAGAGTAAACTCCGGACTGCAGCCCTGATGGCCAGGAGTCATGCGTATTTATTATAGAAAAAGTTTTACAGCAGTAGGATGGGTGAGGGGAAATAAGTGAAAGATTTCACTCTAAAAAGGTAAAGCATTCAAAGTGTAAGAACAATAATCATAAAACATGACATTTGTTTTGTTTAGGAATAAACAGTCATAATTTTTAGAACAAGGAAGTCCAATTTTTGGGTGCATTCTCTTTTTAGATCTTGATTACCAGGGAGGGTCTTTAAATGAGAGGGTTTTTAGAAATTTTCAGACCAGCTTGACCACTTTAGTCTCATATTGGTTTGAGAATTTTGAGCCTCGAGTCAGCTTTTGAGAACTTTAGCTTTAGGCTAGGGTGGCAGTAATTACAAGAGCCTAAAAATAAATCCTGTCTAGTTTAGTAAAGACAAGGTTAGTATATACTAAAGTAAAATACTTACGTTATCTTTGGGGTAGTCTACAGCTAAGAAAGTGAGTCTATATAAGAAAAAAATGTAGTCTTGTGAGTAGCTAAATGACTGACCTAAAGGTTACTGTGTACTTGAGACTCTCTACATGCTGCTTTATACAATGACTGTGGCTTAGAGAATGGCAATCTTCTCTTGTCCTGAAAGTAAGGCTGGCTTATGGTCTTTAGAATAACAGCACCTCATGAATGAGTCCCTGAGCCCGTCGGCTACTTAGATCATTCACCCATTAATAACTTTAACCTAAACCTTTCTAATGCTTATTTATGTAATCCCAGTAGGAAAAGTAAATGTAGCATTCTTCATTGACATTTTCCAATAGGGTGGGGTGAGTCTAATCAGAGTAACTCCTGTTCAAAGCCGCCACCCTATGCAGCTGCTGCCTTAATAAATCCGCATTCTTTCAGGATTATTGTAAAAGTTATAGTAAGGCTGGGGGTGCCTTTATGGGGTACCGGAGTATGGCAATAAGGCCCATGGCAGAAAAACTGAGTGCAGGTCAGTACAGTAACACAATAAAGGTGAGGTCCAAATCTCGTAAAACTGTTGACCTTGCAAACAATTCTCCTCAGCCGAGTCCTTGCTCTAGGCACGAGGGACAGTTCTTTTATACTCAGCTTGTGTTAACTACATAGTCTCAGCAGACCCCAAATAGAATCAACCCTAGAAGATCTTCTCCAAGACACATTATAGCCAGATTGACCAAAACCACAGACAAAGACAAGATACTGGCAAGAGACAAGACTGGCAAGAGAAAAACAGTAAGTTACCTACAAAGGGTATCCCATCAGACTAATGGCAGACCTCTCCTCGGAAACAATGCAAGCGAGGAAAGAATGGGAAAATATATTCAAAGTGTTAAGGGAAAAGCAATTTCAACTGAGAATACTGTACCCAGCAAGATTATAGTTCATTTGGGAAGAAAAGACACGAACATTTCCAGATAAACAAAACCTGAAAGAATTTACCAGCACCAGACCAGATCTCCAAGAAGTCCTTAAGGGAGTGGTATGTCAGTAAAATTAAATGCAGACACACAGAAATAAGAGTTCAAAGACTAAGAAAATGGACAACTTAGTTGTAGGGACAAAGTCTGGAGCTGAGTATTATATCTTAGAGTTCAATCTGGAAGATCGAATCTCAACAGAAACAGAAGAAAGATTAAGTACATGAAACTAAACTGATGAAACAGCATTCTGTGACTAGACTAAAGTACTGCTGCTTTTTGGGGGCCAGCAGTTAGTGTAACGGCTATGTCGCTGGACTCCCATGTAGTCGACCACGGTTCGCATCCTGAACCCGGTGGCTTAAAACACACCGGGCCCGTGTGCATGCATGCCCAAGATCTCAGGAGGAGAACGAAGGAGAAGGGATTGCAGCATGGCCATCCCCCCTGGGGGGTGATTTCTCACTTTCTGTCTCTCTCTGTCTGTCTGGCAAGGGCACACACCCTATAGCAAAAACCTCTCCAAAAAAAAAAATATATATATATACTGCTGCTTTTCTTCTAAGCTTTGTTGTCTGGGTTTAAGAATTTTTGTCCTGTCTTGAGCTGTCAATAGATTCATGTACCTACTATTTGAACAGAATACTAACCTGTTTCTAGGCTTTAAGTTTCAAGGAAATATCCTTACCAGTTCAAAACTTCTTTTCTTGAAACCATCAGCTGAACTTGCTATTGAAAGTAGCTAGATTACTTATGATATTGTGTGATCAACAAAATGTTTGGGGAAAAGGAATTGAAGACAACTGTAGACAGCAGAGTGATTAAGCCACTATGCAGTTTATTCTAGATGGGAAACCACATTTAGTATGTTGTGATGATGCTCAGGGAATGAATGTAAATTAATTAAAAAAAATTTTTTCAGAAGAAAAAAAAAAGAAAAAGCATTAAAAATACCTATTTGATGACTGCAGAAAGCTATATAGCCCTAGCTAGGTGCTACTTTATAGTATGTTCATTCTATTCACTGAGGTTTATGCCTAAAGTAAGACTTGTGTTCATGGATATGTATATATCAGCTGTGCTTGCTATTGAAAATATTTAGATTTATTAAGATATTTAGTGAAACAATAAAATGGGGGAGGCATAGAAAGCAACAATAGATACCAAACACAATGTGGGAGGAGGGTGGGAGATGGCAGAGGGTGAGATAGGGAATCAAGGATGGGAAAAAAGGCAAAATATACAGGAAACAAGAAATGGAAAATTATTTGTTGACAATAGCACATACGTTGATGTGCTTGATTGAGCCAATATACAGTGTATTCTGAATGGAAAAATCTCATTTTGTATGTCATAATGATGTACAGTCAATTAATGTAAATAAATAATTTTTTTTTAAAAGAATAATCAGGTAGCAAACAAGAATCAAATCAACATATCATTTAAATCTATGAGATGCTACAATGGAATAGCACAGAGTTGTCTGGTAAAGGATTATGTGAATAAAGGAGACAGACCTTAGATTTGTTAGCAGAAAAGATACATTGAGAAGAGACATATCCAACGAGACCAGATGAGAAGAACTAGACAGAGAGAAAATAGCAAATTCAAAGGCATTGAGATAACAAAGGTAGTTGAATTAAAGTACAAAGAGGCAACCAGTGTGACTCAAGACAGCATTGAGGGAAGTGTTGAGAGGTGTAGGAGGACTGTACTTGTGCCTGGCTTTATTGACCATGACAGTCAGTTGAGATTTTATTTTAAGTGCTTTGAAAAACCCTTAACACGTCTAAACGTCTAGATCATGAGAATAATATAGAGATTGGATGAGTGAGTGGGTGAGTTAATGAATGAATGAATCAATGAACAAACCTACTTAATCCTCAGGAGCCAGAGTATTCTAAACATAAATTATACATTGCTGTAAGGCGTTTGTTTTCCTTAAATAAATACTGCATTTCTTCTTGGAAAAAAAAAAAAAAGAGTAGAGATTCAGAATCAGCAGACCTCCAGGGCCATAGGTGGGTTGACATCATCCACAGCAGCACAGTTATTCAATGAGAGTGGTGTTCACCACTTGGCACTGGAAGGTATGTTTATCACAGTATGTTTGTCTCAGATAGACTGTCTTTTTGAAGAAAGTAGCTGCCATTGATAAGTTGGTAAGAAAGGCTATTGAGGGACCAGTAGTTAGCGTAATGGCTATGTTGCTGGACTCCCACGTAGTTGACTGCGGTTCGAGTCCCAGACCCGGCAGCTTAAACTCACGCCAGGCACATGTGCATGTGTGCCCAAGATCCTGAGTGGAGAATGGAAGAGAAGGGATTGCAGCATGGCCATATGCCCTGGGGGGTGATTTCTCGCTTTCTGTCTCTCTCTGTCTTTCTGGTGAGTGCATGCGCTCTATAGCAAAAACCTCTCCAAAAAAAAAAAAAAAGAAAGAAAGGCTATTGGTAACTGATTGAACTCATGTGGAGGCTGGATGGTACACATCAGGAAACACCATGATCTGTGAGGTTAACCCACATCAGAAGGTGCTG
Organism: Tupaia belangeri chinensis; assembly: GCF_000334495.1. Taxonomy (NCBI): domain Eukaryota; kingdom Metazoa; phylum Chordata; class Mammalia; order Scandentia; family Tupaiidae; genus Tupaia; species Tupaia belangeri. Next base: position 136,406 of record NW_006203529.1, on the reverse strand, counting down.
GGGTTGAATCCAGAGATGTCCCTGACTGCCAGGTATGAGCAGGTCCATGGTCTGGGACCTGCTGAGGCTAGGGATGAGGTACAGTAGCAGGGCCTTGCTGGAATGCTGACTGTGTGTGTGTGTGTGTGTGTGTGTGTGTGTGTCTGTAAGAAAGAAAGATGAGAATAATGTGAAATCTGGTTCTGCTTGTCTAAGTGTTACAATGGCTATTGGTCAGTCATTTTGTACTGCTGAGATGACTTTGATCAGATATTTTCTGTTTAAGAGCTGCCTTCTGGACCAGCTGGTGGAATGGTAGTTAAGGCGGCTAACTTCCACAGGGTTGACTGCATGGTTGCAGTCCCCAAACTAGCAGCTTGAGAAACACACTGGGCATGGGTCTTTGGGTGCCCATCATCCCAAGAAGAGAGTGAGGAAGAAGAGACTGCAGCATAGACATCGAGCTTAGGGGTGTTTCTCTTCTTTCTCTCTCTCAGGCAAACACATGTACCATACAGGAAATTACTAACAACAACCACAGTTGCCATCCATCAACTATGTTGTAAATGAAAGCTGTTTCATATGCTTGAATTTTGACTGAATTTATACATTGACAGTTTGGGTGAAAAAGAATGGTTTAATGATTGCTATTGGAATGAGTTCTTCTTCTTTTAGATACTTTATTTTCACTAGATTACTTACCTACATGACTTTTTTTTTTTTGTCGACAATTGTTTGTATTCCTGTTGCTTTTCCTAATTTTATAGGTTCACACTTAACTCTTAACGTAAAAATCTCTAGTGAAAAACTTCAATCTTTTTGTCAATTTATGTAGGCATATACTAGTGATGTTCTTAGGCATGTTCTTTACTCTATGAGAAATGGTGATTGTTTTTTATTTCTCTTTGGATTAGGTACCAGGCTAAACATATACAAAAGTTATATAGTCATTTTAGTTTTAAACAAAATCATAATTAAATAGTCTATTGCTTTCAGAACTAAGAATACTGAGAATTCTGTATTTTAAAATTAAGGTCCCTCTGACCTCCCCCAGAGTATTTCCCAAATATCTTCTCTCATGTTCTAAATGACTTATCCTATGTTAAAACTTCATTTAATTAAACATTATCATATATGAGAATAACACCACAAATGATAGCACTAATGTATCTATATTTCTCCTCTGTCTGCATCCATTGCCAATAGTCAGGGAACTCTAGCCTTCAGGCATCACATTTTGGTGCAGTGTTGCATTTATCTCGAGTCTTTGCTTTATTGCATTCTGTACTTTGCTTTATTTTTCTTTTTAATTTTTTTGCACTAAATATATGGTCTCCTTTTATTCATCATCATTATTATTTTTAATTTGAGGGAGAGAGACATAGAAAGAGAGAGTGAAAGTGAGAAAGCAAGCTGTCAGTCCGGCATTTAATCCACAATCAGCCATGAGGAAGTCCTAAACCATCGGCAACACCTCACCTACCAGCCTGCTCCTTTCAAGTTCTTATAGGAACACCTATGCCCCAGTGTCTAATCATGGTGCTCACACTCTGTTCACTATGTAGATTGGTTTTCTTTCCCAATTTTGTTTAGAGAGCTCCTCTTTTGTAATTTAGCCTTCCTGTGCTAGGAGCAGAGATTGAGTCATGTGCCACATTGTACCATTTATCCCTCTCTTTCAGCTGAGAATATACAGTTTCTTATATGTAGTTGACATTTCATGATTGTTGTTTAACTAGAAAGTAAATTCAGATATTTTATACAATTTTTTTTTATTTGTCAGGATAACGATTAGACACCCATGACTTTTTTCATGGATTTTTCTCAAGGTAGGAGATTCAGTTTGAATGAAAATGAAGCCAAGGACAAAGAAAAGATGAAATGGACCTTAAAACCCCTGAAGGTGGCTATAGGAAGCATGGGAAAGTCCATTTGGTGACCCGCTGTTCCACTTAAGCTGAATGATAACAATAGTTTCTGTGAAACAAATCCAGATGAAAAAAGGCAAATATCTATAGTATTTTGATTCTTGCATAAAATGAGAATAACTGTCCTTGACCATGAGCATTTTCCTTAGTCACCAGGAAATCCTGGCTGTGAACTAAGTTTAGACATCTCCTTAGAGAATTTTCAGTGCTAGAGACAATAGAGAACTGATTATAAATGAAGAATGTGACACTCGAGAAGTTTTTCTTCTTTCTTTTATTGTCTTAAAACATATGCTTTATAGTATTTTTGTATGCTGTTGAAAGTGATCCAAAGAGCAAGACATGTATTTTTACATTTTAGTTTGTGTGACTGTCTTTAAGTATTAGAAAGCTTAATATATTGTTTTAAACCTTGATGAAATGCTAATAATAATTGTTCTTAAAATTTCTATTCATACATAGTTTTAAAGTAAGAGGGCAGTCATTCATAATTAGTTCAGAAATGGAATATGTTAACATACTTCAACATCTAAGTGATGATTGAAAAGTTGAACTATAGTGCACAGATCATTCTTAAAACTATGTAATAAAAAACATATAAACACTGAAGGCAGACTGCATAGAATTTATGTTTGTAGTTTTCTTTCTTCTTCCCCATTATGACATGTGTACTCTCTGGAAGGAGAGACTGGTGGGTGTGGTTGGTGAGAAGACATCCTCCAGGAGGGATGGCGATGTCACAGTTGCTTTTTCTAGTCTCCTCACAGACTTTGGGCACACATGCCTTGGAGACCAGCGTGTCTTTTAAGGTGGTGGTACCAGGACTTGAACTGCACTGACTCTCATGCAGAATCCAGTTGCTTTAATGTTCACACCACTTCATGGCCCTTAGGCTGAATAGAATTTTATCCCCCTTGATGTGTGTATATCTGACAGTTTCTTTGACATTATTATTAGGAATATCTATGATTTTATTGTGTACTCTAAAATATCAATGACTTTAATAAGTGGTTTCAATTCTGGTGAATAGGGAGAATTTTGATTATGTGCAGTACAATACTGAACTATAGAGCAACTGTCATAGATTGGTAGTTTCTGTGTATTAAGATCTCCAGGGTAAAATGTTTTCCAGTACGAGTGTTGCAGTGTTTCTGAAAAAAATAAATGCCACTCAGAGAGTGGGAGACCTCAGGTTTATTATGCTCTAACCCAGAGGAATTAAGACTACAAAATCTGGGCACCTACCCGGTTAGGGGTAGGACGTTATGCAGGTTCTGAGTTGGAGGAGGATGGGTACATGGGTCTGAGATGATGGGTTTTGCAAGGGAGAAAATGCAGCAAAAGGTTGCTAGACAGATTGTTCTCTTGGTTCTTGGCACCTTTTCTAGTTCTAAAACCACATCACCATGATCTATATAAACTGGCAATGTCTTGCAAGCAGCTCAGAGAGGCAGAATAGCATTCAGACATATCCTGCCTTGCAAGCAGGCTACAGATGCAGAACAGAACCATATAATTTCTCCCTTTATTGCTTTAGTTTACCTCAGGGAGTCACATTGTGGCTTCCCAGGTTTCTGTCCCCACCCCACCCCCTTAGCATGCCTATTGTGGTTATAATTTGGGTCTGATGCCATTAACATGAGACTGTTTTAGGCATAGGCCAGCAGTATTTTTTTCTTAATTGCTATCTCAATAAGCTCCTGGGTCAGGCTGCTGACGCAGTATGTAATACAGGATCCTACAGTAGTTAAGACTGTGGCCACTGTTACAAGGGGGATCAGAATTGAGGCTGCCATGTCTTTCCATTTTCCAAACCATCCCTCCATCCAGTCAGCAAGTGTATCACTTACACCTACATTTTCAACCTACTCATTTGCTAAGGTTGTGAACCCTTTTCAAGGCTTCAGTGATTGTGGCATCAGGAGCAATGTTGTTTGGGATGAATGTACAGCAGTTTACTCCCAAAACACAGTCCCTCCTTTTTGAGCTAACACTTTATCTAAGGAAATCTGATTCTCCCAGGCCATTTGGCAAGTGGCATCCAATTGGCTGGCCACCTTTGAAGGACATCTCTAGTGTAATTCGTCTGATCAATAGACCCCTCAAGCACTCTCTGCTTCCACTGGCAAGTGTTCCTGTGCCCACCCATGGAGTGAAAGTTTAAGGCGAATGGATTGCCAGGTGAACCAATGCACAGGTTCCAGGCCAGGTAGATGGCAGAGAATTTCACAGATTTCTCTTCCCACACTACCACCAGACATCATCCCAAGTACGATGGGGAGTGATCACCCCATATAATTAGTCAGACTGGATATGGCTGTCCACTGACAGCTGCCCAGTTTGCTTTCTAAAGTGGGATCCAACCTCTTACAATCATTTCCAAAACCACAAACATTGAATGATGGCATGACAGGTAAAGGATCACCAGCTGAAACTTTTTCTCATCGCCAATTAGCTGGAGCCATAAGGGCCAGGCCCAGAGGTAGAATTAAAGTAATTATAGCAAGGGAGGCTATAGTCAAAGAGTTCTTACAACTTATTCAGGAAGGATAAGAGTAATTAATGCTCTGTCTTGGAGAGGTGTATCCCCAAGGTGATGGAAGCAGGGCCAGGTAGATTCCTCATGCTTCTGCCATGCCTTGACTAGTCAGCCTCCAGAGGTACTAGAGCAGGGCTGTTGTTTCCTTATCTCTGAAGCCTCATCTAGAGAGGCTTTTCCTGGTCTGTTTTTATGTGCCAGGTTCCGGGTGGGTCCATGAGGCAACCATCTTGACTCTGGTGTGATGGATCCATTGGGTAACTTTAACGGCAGTGGAGTAACCAGCACAACCATATGAGGCCCCACCCAGCCTGACTGGAGGGACTCCTCTTCTCCAGCTTTTTATATTTACTTAGTATTATCTATAATATTCCTTTTTTATTCATTTGCTCTAAAGCATTTTCAAACATATTCTAACCCAGACTAAAATACTCTTGAACAAAAATGTACCTTCATGTTTGTAATTTCTATTTACCAATGCATCTTAATTTTCCCTGTATATTTTGGATGCATAATTCTTCCTCTAATTTCAACATCTGCTTTAGAAATATTTTCTTATGACACAGTTATTTACAGATTCAATTATATTTAGCTTGTTCATACCATTCAAAACAAGATGCCAGAGTGTATACACTTAAAATACTACTTAATGACTAATGCTTCAACATTCAGAAATAACTCAAGCATTTCATTAGTATTATTTATTTAACAAAAAAGTTCAATACAAATATTTACTCCATTTACATTTACCCAATTTTTAAGCACTCTTTTGAGTTACTTTCAGAAGTCAAGGCTATTTATTTAAGGTGTTTTCCTTAAAAGAAAAGCAAAACCAAGCTAGCCTACATCAGCTAGTCTCATCTCACCTAAAGATGGAATTACTGGACATAAGAGATTTCCCCAATGTTTCCCAAGTTTTCTCTACCATAAGAATATACAGGGCACTCAGAATGGCCATGAAGTGCTGTGCTATATATTGAAGAGCACGCCCCAGAGCTTTCAAGTGTCAGGACAGGTTGGCTCTCTGATTTGTCAAGAGTTTCCTTTCAGTTTGGAAATGATGAGGGAAAGAAGCACAAAAAGAATTTCTAAAGGAAAAAAAAAAATTTCAATAGGAGAGTAGCCAGATCATCCAGGGCTACAGCAGGCCCAGAAGTTAGTCAAATGTAACAAATTCAAACATCCTATTTTTGTTTCCTGGCATACTTTAACTAGGGTGTTCTTAATGATCTGGTTCATGTGCTCAACTTTTCTTTAACCCTGAGGTCAGTAGGCAGTGTGGAGTTCCCATTTGATTTCCAGGGTCTTAGTCATTGTCTGGGGGATTTCAGAGACAAAAGCAGGTCCACTGTTTGATCTCACAGTCAGCAGCAGGCCATAGCCAGGGATATTTCCCATGAGCATGCCTTGGCCACTGCATGAGTCTTTTCTGTTCAGGTAGAGAATGCCTCAACCCAGCCAGGATAGGTACAAACTAGTCCTGAAAGATATTGGTAGCCTCAGAATGGCTTGACTTCAGTAAAGTCCATTTCTAGGTCTTCCTAAATGGAGGTTCCTATAGCCTGGAATTCAGGGGGCTGGCTGGGCCTCTGCTGGGCACTGTTCCTGGCACAGGTTACATAGCTGCTGCTGACATGGTTGTGCAGGGTAGGGAGGTCAAACAGCAGAACTCTACTGCTGATACAGATATCGTTCCCTGGCTTGGCCTCATAATTTCCTCTCTTGCCACACAGTCAGCCAAACTGTCTGCTACTATTTTCCCTTCTTGATTTCTTTTCTTATGAGTGAGTGTACTTTTAGAAACAACCTTAACCTCTGATTTAGACAGAAATTATTTAAAGTAACCTTAATTCTTTTAGCCACTTTAAGGGTTACCTGAGGTTTGTCCAGTGATATTTGCCAGATGTCCAAGGGGAGCTGTTGGGGTCACAGGCCCCATCAATCCTCAATTGCAAAAGCCAGCGTAGACTTCAAAACTCCTGAGCTACCTTCAGAGCTCAAGGCATTCCCATATCTAGTGATCAACACCACACTGGGACAAGGTGCCAGTGGGAGACACTAGGATGCCAGTCATGGGGAGTGTCCAGTGCCCAGGCTGCCCACATTAGAAACAGAGTTTTTTGTGAGGCAGAGGTTCTGATATGGGCAGTTTCCAGATCCTAACCTTGGAGAAGTTCCAGACTTCAGGAATACCAAGGTGACTTTTTTATTTTATTTATTTTTATTTATTTATTTTTTTTGAGAGATTTTCACTGTAGGGTGCGTGCACTCGCCAGACAGACAGAGAGAGACATAGAGACAGAAAGTGAGAAATCACCCCCCAGGGGGGATGGTCACGCCGCAATCCCTTCTCCTCCATTCTCCTCTTGGGATCTTGGGCACGGACACACACGTGCCCGGCATGAGTTTTAAGCCACCGGGTCTGGGACGTGAACCGTGGTCGACTACGTGGGAGTCCAGCGACATAGCCATTACGCTAACTGCTGGTTCCCCCAAAGTGACTTTTGAGTGCCTTATGAGAGTTAAATCAAAGGTTAAGGGCCTATTCAGACTTTCTATATCCTCCTGGCTCAATCTTGGTAGATTAAATGTGTCCAGGAATTTGTCCATCTCATCCAGATTTTCTTGTTTATTGGCATATAGTTGTTCATAGTATCCTCTAATGATGCTTTGTATTTCTACTTTGTTTGTTGTTATATTGCCTGCTTCATTGCAGATTTGATTCACCTGGTTCCTTTCTCTCTTCTTCTTAATAAATCTCGTTTGTGGTATATCAATTTTGTTTATCTTTTGAAAGAACCAGCTTTTACTTTCATTTATTGTCTGTATAGTTCATTTATTTTCTATTTTATTTATTTATACATGTATCTTTATTTTTTTCCTTTCTCCTGGAGTTATTTGGATATTTTTGCTGTTGCTTTTCTAATTGTCAAAGGCATGATGTTAAGTGATCCATTTGCCTTCTTCCAGTCTTTCTCTTATGTGCACTAATTGCTATGAATTTCCCTCTTATGACTGCTTTAGCAATGTCCCAAAGATTATGGAAACTCGTGTCCTCATTGTTATTGACTTTCATGAATCTTTTTATTTCAGTCTTTATTTCATCAATATTTGTAGAGTCACTCAGGAGTAGGTCATTTAGTTTCCATGTATTTGAGTATTTTGAGGATTTCTCTTGAAATTAAACTCAAGTTTAATTCCATCATGGTCAGAGAAGATGCTGAATATACTTTGTATGTGTTTGAATTTATAGAGGCTTGTTTTGTGCCCTATGATGTGGACAATTTTTGCAAAGGGTCCATATGGGGGTGAGAAAAAAGAGTATCTTGTGGTTTTTGGATGGAACTTCTACAGATCTCTCTTAAGTCCATTTGATTGATAGAATCATTTAGATCCTTTATCTCTTTATCTATTTTTTGTCTAGATGATCTTTCCTGAGGGGATAGTGCAGTGTTGAGGTCTCCGACCATTAGTGTATTGCAGTGTATCTCCCCTTTTAGATCTAGCAGTCTTTTCTTCACATATTTGGGTGCTCCTGTGTTAGGCACATAGATAATTAATAAGCATTGTATCTTCTTGATTGATTGACCCTTTTACTACAACATAGTTCCCTTCTTTGTTTCTTCAGTTTTTGTTTTAAACCCTATTTTGTCAGATATTAGTATACAAGTCCAGCTTTTTTTATTTTCATTTTCATGGAAAACCTTTTTCCAACCCTTCACTTTCAGTCTATGTGTGTCTTTATCTATGAGGTGAGTTTCCTGTAGGCAACAGATGGAGGGTTTCTGTTTTGTTTTTTGTTTGTTTTTCCCTTCAGCCAGTCTATGTCTCTTGATTAGAGAATTTAATCCATTCACATTCAATTTTGTTATCAATGTTATCAGATCTGTCCTGACCTTTAAGTTGGCCATTGTCGTAGCTGCCTTTTATTCCTTTGTTTCTGTCTGTTAATTCTTTAGTTTTCCAGGAACAGTACTTTGTTCAGCATTTCTTGAAGAGCTGGTCTGGTGCTGGCAAATTCTTTCCTCTGTGACCACAGGCCCTGGACATTCTCCCCAAGAAAGCAGGAGGCAGAAAGGATGGATTGTGGCCTACATTTGTGTGTGTCCTCCAGGAATAGGCTATTGTTTGTGTCAGGTGCCTTCTTATAGGTTTTGTTTGGCACCTATGCATCCCTAGGTGAGGAGGGCAGGCTCAGGGCTAGGCATGGAGAAAGACTGGTTCCACTAAACACTTGTTGTCCCTGGAGTTTCTGGTCTGTCCTGCTCATGACTTGTTAAGTGTGGTGGTTACCTTGGGCTGTCAGAGAGATCAAGTTCAATCCAGGGAGGAATGCACCTGCCTGGCTACATTCTGATGTCACATTGGGCAACACCAGGTGGGTTTCCTTGGTCCCTTCCCTCAGTTGGGTGGGAAGGCAGATGCCCTGCCACAGGGTTGTTTGTTCCCACCATTTTCACAGTTCTCCTGTGGGTGCTGGTCATGCCATTTTGAGGGATTTTACTTGTGCCTAGGTAGATGATAAGAGCAGGAGGAACAGTTTTAATTACCTCATTCAGATGGGAATTCCTGCTCACTGTTTCCTTTGCTGAGCATGTCTGCTGACACCTAACTAGTTGTGTAGGTTGGTGGTAGAAGGCCTTCAGTACAGCAGACTTAACAGTTACAGCACCCCAGGAGACAGTCGTGTAGATGACAGACCCCACTGAACTCTGATGCTGCTTCCCTATAGACTGTGTTTCATAACTGCATGAGTCAGTGTCAGGTGCAGTGTCTACTTGTCTGTTTTACTTAAGGTTCTTAAATGTGGTTTTTATACCGTGATAGCTACCATACAAAAATCTTAAGACTTTGCACATGTGCTTCAATCTCCATTAACTGGACAGTCAGTGACTATGCTAATTCTTCATTGAGCAAGTTGTTTTGCTTCTAAGTTTTTGGAAATGGTTCAACATTTTCAGAAATAATGAACTTACTTGGGGCAATTTTTTTTTTTTCCCAGAAAGTCATAAAAAGTGTAAAAGCTTTAGATGTCCAATATCTTTTAAAAATCTATTTAGAAATTTGGAATAGTTTTAATTAAGATATTTTTCTTGCAATCCCATCCTAATGGCTTGAAAACCATATCAGGGGGAAGGGAGGACCGGCAAATGATGTGGTGGTTGGGGACATTGGACTCCCACATGGCCGACTGTGGTTTAAGTCCTGGACCTGGTGGCTTGCTTTCTCTCTTTCTCTTTCTCTCTTTCACTCTGTTAATCTCTGGCCAAATTAAAATAAGTAAATAAATAAAGTTAAATAAAATAATTCTTTAACAAAATCCTATCTCTCTCTGACAGAAAGTGAGAAATCAACCCCCAGGAGGGATGGCCATACCTCAATCCATTTTCTCCATTCTCTTCCTGGGATTTTGAGCATGCATGCACTCACATCATATGGCATGAGTTTCAAGCCTCCTGGGTTGGGTCTGGGACTCAAACCATGATCAGTCACATGGGAGTCCAGTGCCTTAACCACATGCCTCCTGCCAGCTCTGGGACCATGTGTTTTTTTACTGTTTTTTACACTTGTATCCACAGTGGTTGACCCACATGTAATGCTGAAATATCAGTGTACAGAATGAGTACAGAATGAAACTCCTACACCTAATATTGGTTATTACAAAAGCCAATCAGTGTCAAGAATAAGTGGTGTGCTCCTGACCTGTTCTTCATGGAGGGATGGTGAACAGAGCCTTAGCCCCTTCAGGCTAGTGATGACTTCTTGGCTCAACACAGGAGACACTCCTAATGCTTCATCTCACCACACAGCTCTTTGTAGCTATTGAAACTTCTGCGTGGTTTAGTTAATACTGACTTTAATGGTTTCTCTTCATCCTCTCTTGCCTTTACTCTTAGTCACTTTCATGGATTAAAATAGAAAAGTTTTTGTGGACCCATGTTTCAAAATCAGTAATTGTTCTCACTGGTGTTCTCCCTCTAGACACCTCGGCCCCTGCTTAGAGTGCCAGCTTGGTCCTGGGTTTCTTTCTGTTCTTGGGCAGAACTGCTTGTGTGTCTCATGAGACTTTCTTGGCTGTCTAATGTTCCTCCAACGTGGCTCCTTTAATGTAAGCCTCTCCCCTCCCACAGCAAAAACAAAGCAAACATTAGCAAAAATCCTCAAGACAAAAAGGAACAATTTACTAGTTTTACTTGTTCATTTTGTTTCCTCTGTTCCCTGTCAGCACAGTTTTCCTGCAGCACAAGCCAGAAAACTGGGAGTCAGGCTATTTCCTTAACCTAAGCCCATACCAACCCATGGTCTCCTGTGCTGAGCTTTCATATGTCTATCCCATCTTCTCTCTACCTGCACTCACCTGACCACAGCACAAGTTACCACCACTCACATCATCCCCAGACCTAAGCGCAGTAAACTGTTGGTTAAAGATGAGACTTACCAACAAAACTTATGCAAAATATTTTCATAATTTATACCACGTAGTTTAAGAAAATGTTTTTCCTTCTTTTCACCGTGGGTCTCCATGTTGGTGGATCAGTCCTGTGGGAAAATTTACATAATTAGATGGAGAATTACACCCAGAGAGCTTCATGACAGAGATAGCAGAGAATGTCTGTAATGATATAAACCTCAAAATGTAGAGTGGGCAAGTAATTAAAGGGACAGCTATTTAAGAGTTGCCATTATACTGCTCTGAAGACAATTGACATAGATAATATGTCATTGAAATGGTGTATGGATTCACAAGACTGCTATTTTCTAAGATATTTAAGTTACCGGCATATACATACATATATATCATTCATTAAGTGTTTGAGTATTCCATATACAGTGTCAGCAGCTTCAAAACACTCGTGGCAAAGGTATATCATGAAAACATCATGGGCAGGCCTAGAGAGGTCTGACATGGAAGGGGCACTGTGCTGAGGAACCTGCTGCAAGAATGGCAGCCACGGGGAGTGGAGGGAGGGGACAAAGACCTTTGGGACAGCTTCAAGCTGCTGTGTCTTTGGCACTTTCCAAGTTGCCCCTTGACAGAGCTCTGCTACCTCATGTGCCACTCTCCCATACTCTAGCAATGTGAGTCAAGGTGACAACTCCTGTAGTGGACTCCACTGGTGCCCACCACTCCCCAGGGTCAGAGGAAGCAGTGATGCCAGTTGTAAGGATACTAGGGTGGCAACAACTTGGCCTTCATGGCAGCACATGTGGCCTAACTTGAGACTGTCACCATCATTGCAGTTTCAATGGGTTGTGAACTCTAAGAGGACAGGTGGCCACATGCAGGCAGAAATAGTGTACACTGCAATCAGGCTGGCACACTGGGTAGGCATTGGGTGCTGCTTGCCTGTCCTATCTATTATGAGTTCCATGCACGTGGTGTGTGACAGGTGAGGTTGTGCTTCTGGGCTATTACTGGCCTTTAGGCAGATGCTCATAAGGTGAATTCATCATGGTCACAGATAGGGTACTCCAGCACGGCTAGTGTGGCCTCAGAAAAAGAGCCTGGCCATGTGTGTGCCTTGTTTAAGGAAGGAACTAAAGGGTCCCTGAAGATCCTTTGCCCACTTCTCATCAGGTTATTTGTTTTCTTGTTGTCTTTTGGTCTGACTTCCTTGTCTCTTCTGGTTACCAATGCCTAGTCTAATGAATGGTTTACAGACATTTTCTCCCACTCCTTATTGAGTCTCTTAATGTTTCCCTGGCTCAGGAGAAGCTTTTTAATGTGAGGCAATCCCATTTGCACCACAGTACCCATGGAGGCCACATGGTTGTGACTTAGGGCCATCTTACCCTTCAGCTTTTGAATATCCTCAGAGAATTATCCTCTCTTCAGTGATAGGCTCAGTGTTTCAAGTAATGCAGTTCAGGAAGACACAGGTGGGCAGGATGATGGTACAGAACAAGTTGGCAGGTGGACGGTAAAGAGGAGTTAACTTGTCTTCCTCAGACAGATTTGGTGCCCTGCCTAGAAATCACAGTCCTCTCTGTATGACTGACAATCCATAAATAAAATGGGCATGACGTTCTGCATGACCAGTGTCTTTCAGTGGTCAGGTTCTTGAGAAAACAGCTGTCCCTCCTATGGTGTGGAGAGTGGGTTGAAGTGAACCTCTCTTACAGACTGCTTTGAGGATTAGCTTTAAAAAAACACTTATCCAAAGGCAAAAAAAAAAAATGTAGAACAATGAAGGCTCAGGGCATTGCCATGTGAGAAGTGATTGAAGGTCAGCCAGAGATCTTAGAAAACAGATGGTTCAAGAGATTCAGCAGTACGTCTTTCTGCTCAGTGTCCCTTCGAGTCTTGGAAGGGGTTTGACTTGCTGGAAGCACATGCACTCACGCACATGTTGATCTTGGTTACCTGATGTCATCCTGGGAACAGCCTGAGCAGGGAGACCTCAGGATAGGAACCTGGGATCTTCCAAGGTGGGTCCTGCCTGGTCCAACAAAAGTGATGGTGTTTACCCACTCAGGCCTGTGGTTGTGTGTGGAATGACTTTCTATGTGAGGTCAATTACCACTCAGACGGGATCACCTGTGAAGTACTGTGTTCTCTTACAGCAGAATTTCTGGAAGAGGCCAGGAGAGACTTAGTCATGGATGCTGTGAAGGAGAGACATAAGTTGGGCAGTGGTCATGATGAGGACTGGGGAGTGCCTATGGGAGAACCTTCCTTTTACTGAACACTTTTGCAAGGCTGAGGTATTAAGGTAACCTTGGCAGTCATCTGATGGGCTGCCTCCATCTCTGCTTTAATGAGGGTGTCCAGAGGGGCCACAATCCTTAGGCTGTGTTTCAGATGAGAATAAAAGGTTTCTTTTTCAGAACCTATGTCACCAACAATGATCCACTGTACCTCACTGGCTGTGTTGTCTTTTTTCTTTTTGCTTGAAAGGTAGATGGTTGACATAGTGTGGAATGAATACGGGAGGATAGGGGCTTGAACGTGGGCTTGCTGGAATTGAGTAAATGCCCATCTCCTGAAGGAAGATAGTGTCTTTTCAAGGATGTTGTGAAACGACTGCTGGTCAATCTTTTTTGTCTAGTTAGGCGGTTCATGTATCAAGGTAGTTGAAAAACATGACAGGGCCCCAGATCTGCAAATCCTGATTTCATCATTAGAAATGCATGTGGGTGAGTGACAGCCCCAAAGTGATGATGGAACATAATTACATTTGAGCCTCTGGCAGGTCTTTGCACCTTGGCATGGAGATCTGAAAAAAAGTGAGGTGAGAACAATGTGGGAACAGCCATCTACACCTGGTACACATCTGACTGGGTAAAATGAACCTAGGAGTGGTAAGTCAGATGGGTAGAGAAGTCAGATGGGTAGAGAAGAGGAAATTGAATATCATTTTTTAATTTCACAGTGGTGAAAATTGGAAGTTGAAAGATGTTTGAAAGGATATAAACCAAAGGTTTGTAGTATGACTCCTTGAAATGAAACAAAAGGTGGGAAGATTTCTGTGCAGTGTTATCATGAACTGCACATCTCTTCCTAAATAGCAAGAAAACTTTGCTCCCCACCCCCACACATGCACCATGAAGGTGAATGCACTCCTGTACCTGATTCCAACAGTTCTCCAGACACAAAAATCAGACTATTATTTACACAAACTGCTTCCTGAGATCCTACAACACACTTAATTTCTGACTGTTAGTTGGGCCCTATGCATGCCTTTTTCCTACATTTTAAGGACAATAGTTGGAAAATTCTACTCTCGGACTCCTGGCTTTGGTGTCACTTTGCGGCATCTTATGTGGCCATTTTTATTGAAAGAAAAAGCAGGGGAGAGCTGCCCACAATTTATATGGCCAAGTTGGCCACATAAACACTTCTTAGAATGGGTGTGGCAAAAGGAACTGTCCTTACATTAAGGAATGGAGTTCTTTTGTTCTTCCTTAGGGCTGTCACATACATGTTCTTTTGCAGATGCAAAGATGGTGTGAAAGGATTTACATTTTCTGCATTTAGGTTCATTGTAGGGAAGGAAGAAATCCCCACACATTCTTATTCACCAGAGACAGCATATGAAAAAATGAAGAGAAAGAGAAGCATGAGGAGAAACCAAGAGATCTGAATACAACTGCTGTAGTCAGAAGCCTTGTGGATTCCATATGCAAAAATGGACCAAGTCATAGATGTTGCAAATACTATGAAGTTTACTACATCTCTTATTCTCCTGGCCAGCAGGTGGTGTGGTGGTTCAGGCACTGGAATCCCACATGACCAACTGCGGTTAGAGTCCCTGCTCTGGTGGCTTGAAAATCATGCCAGGCATGTGTGCATGTGTGCCCAAGATTCCGAGAGGAGAATGGAGAAGAGGGAATTGCAGCATAACCATCTGCCCAGAGAGTGATCTCTCACTTAGATTGATCTCTCACTTTCTCTGTCCCTGTCTCTTTCCAGTGAGTACAAGGGCTGTATGGCAAAAATATAAAAACAAAACAAAACAAAACAAAACAAAAAACAATTTAAAAAACCAGCCCAACAAAAACACAAAAAAGGTAAACTCTAACTAGCTCTTCTTCTACCTCATATCCATTTTATTTACATCACTTTTCTGTTCTCACTTATGTTATTATTTACATCACTTTTCTGTTCTCACTTATGTCATCTGACCATGTGCAGCTCCACAGTTCCTCAGAATGAATTGTGGATGCTGCCAGGTTCACAAATCATTTATGCTCAAACTCTGTCAAATAAATTTGCCTAAAGCTTTCTTTAAACATATAAATATGTCATATTTTATTACCTCTTGCTTTCGATTTGAGGATATTAATAAAGCTGCTAGGTAGATTCATTTGTGAATGTTGGTTGGACATATGATTGTAATTCTCTTGAGTAACAGTTAAAAAGTAGAATTGCTAAATGAAAGAGTAAGTCGAATTACAGGTGTATACTTTTTTATTTCAAGACACTGATTTTTCTCCAAACTGGTTGTACCATCTTAATTTTAGTCATTCTATTGTGTGTCTTATTGCCAACAGGATGATTAAAAGGTGTGAATTTAAGCTACTGGATCCGGGACTCGAAATGTGGTTGACGAAATGGGAGTCCAGCAACAGCCATTATGCCAACTGCTGGTCCCACTGGAGTCACCTTTAGAGCACATTTATTATCCTCAAAAGAAACCTGGTATCCTAGAGCTACCACCCCCTTCTCTCCGTCTTTTATTTATTTACTTATTTAATTCTTTTTTTATATTTAATCACATATACCTTTACAGTGTACATTTCTTCTTCCAGTATGAATACCATGCGTATCATTCAAGATAAAGACATTACTATACACATTAGTAGTGGCAAATAGCTTTTCATGTTTTCATCAATCAGATGTACTTTTTTTTTCTTTTTCTCCCCCTGTTCCCCTCCCTCCCTCTATAATCCACCCCTGTATTACTCCCTATCCTCACTATCTCTAGTACTACCTTTGCCCTCCCTGATACTATACATTCCAAACTTTCAGTTTCTGTCATATACTAGACAATTGGTATATATTGAATGGGGACATTCAAAGTCTGTCTTTTGTAGTCTGGCTGGCTTTGCTTAGCATTAAGTCTTCAATATTTGTCCATTTTGTATCAAATGTCAGAGTTTCATTATTTTTTTTAATGGCTGAGTAGTATTCTATAGAGTATATATACCACATTTTTTTCAATCTAGTCATCTATTTTGGGGCATTTGGCTTGATTCCATGTCCTAGTGATTGTAAATAATGCTGCAAGAAACATGGATGTGCAAGTGTTTTTCCCCTTCTTTCATTTGTAAATTTCTGTCTTCTCCTTACAACATAGGAATGTCCTCAGCCCTACAGACACCCCACTCCCATCTTCTGACCCATGGGCCAGAAATTCTGAGGCAGGATTCCCCAACGCAGCTCCAGCCCCAGGGCCCCCAAGCCAGAGACCCCTCTTTCTGTTAGCCAGAACAATTTTTTTCCTCTCTCCTCCTCTTCTTTCATTTGTAAATTATTCTCTTCTCCTTACAACATAGGGACGCCCTAAGCCCTACAGACATCCTACTCCCATCTTCTGACCCTGGCAAAATCGTGCACCACGCTAGCATGCAGCATGTGACTTTTTCTTTATTCTCCTTATTATTTTCTTCCCACTTATTTGGTCCTCACTTCCTTTATCTACACCATCCCTAGCAGTTTAGATATGTCTAGAATTACAGTTCTGAAATATTCTAGTATTTTAAGACTCTCTGGGAACCTCCTTTCACTGAACCACCTGTAAAAAAGGAGATACTATTTTTGTACACCTGAAGAGAATACTCCTCCTTGGATCACATTGCTAAACACAACAGAAAGAGACTTTGGCAGTCTTCATTACACAGCAAAAAGGAAACACACTTGCTCCTATTCGAGGAAATGTTCTCTTAAAAGGTATTTCAAAGGAAACACATCTCCTAATGGTTAGAAGTGGAAGAACAATCTCAGATCTGAATAAAGCAGGAAATATGTCTCCATCAAAAGAACACAGTGAATCCCTTCCTTTTCTTGAAAAAATAGAGGACATTACCAAAATGTCCAAGATAGAATTTAGAACATTCATGTTGAACAAATACTATGAGCTGGAAGAGAAAAGAGAATGAACTACAGGAGATGAGAAAATCCTTCCATGATATAAAGGAAGGAATGGACACGCTAGGAAAGAATAAGATGGAACTATTAGAGGTGAAGTCTGTAATACAGGAAATCAAAAACTCTCTCAAAAGCATTAAAAGTTGATTAGACCATTCTGAAAATCAAATCTCTCATGTAGAAGATAAAACTTCTGACTTAGAGAAAATCACCAAAAAGATAGAGAAAATAACAACAACAACAACAAGAACAACAAAAATGAGGATAACATATGAGAAATACTAGATTCCATTAGACGTCCTAATATCCAAAAAATTGGTATCCCAGAAGATAAAGAAACTAAGGGCATGGAAAATCTATTCCATGAATTCTTGTAAGAAAATTTCCCAAGTCTAGAGAGACACTCAAGCATCCAGACCCAAGAAATACAAAGGACCCCAAATAGAATCAACCCAAGAAGATCTTCCCCAAGGCATATCATAGCCAGACTGGCTAAGTTCACAGCTAAAGATAAGATACTAGAATTGGCAAGACAGAGACGACAAGTGACTTAAAAAGGTCACCCCATCAGGCTAACACTGGACTTCTCAAGGGAAACAATGCAAGCAAGAAAAGAATGGGAAGATGTATTGAAAGTGTTAAGAGAGGAACAATTTCAACCAAGATTATTGTATCCAGCAAGATTATCCCTCATCTGAGAAAAAAAGATTAAAATCTTCTCAAACAAAATCTGAAAGAATTTGCCAGCACCAGGCCAGCTCTCAAAGAAACCCTGAAGAAAGTACTCTTCCAGGAAAACTAAAGAAGTAACAGCCAGAAACAAAGGAGTAAAAGGCAACTAAGACAATGGCCAACTTAAACGTTGGGACAGGTCCAGTAACATCGATAATAATATTGAATGTCAATGGATTAAATTCTCCAATCAAGAGACAGACTGGCTGAATGGATTAAAAAATAAAAACTCTCTATATGTTGCCTACAGGAAACCCACTTCATGGATAAAGATATACATAGACTGAAAGTGAAGGGTTGGAAAAAGGTTTTCCATACAAATGAGAACCAAAAAAGAGCTGGAGTTGCAATACTAATTTCTGACAAAATAGGCTTTAAAACAAAAACTGTTCAAAGAGACAAAGAAGGGCTCTATGTTTTAGTAAAAGGGTCAATCGATCAAGAAGATATAACACGTATTAATATTTATGAACCTAACACAGAAGCACCCAAATATGTGAAGGAAAGACTGCTAGATCTAAAAGGGGAGATAGACTGCAGCACACTAATTATTGGAGACCTCAACATTGCACTATTCCCTCTGGAAAGATCTAGACAAAAAAAATAGATAAAGAGATACAGCATCTAAATGATATCATAAATCAAATGGACTTAACAGATATCTATAGAACTTTCCAAACAAAAATCTCAAGATACAATTTTTTCTCACCACCACATGGAAATTTCTCTAAGATTGACCACATCATAGGACACAAAGCAAGCCTCTACAGATTCAAAGGCATAGAAACTATTCTCAGCAACTTCTCTGACCATGATGGAATTAAACTTTAGTTTAATTTCAAGAGAAATCCTCAAAAATATTCAAATACATGGAAATTAAATAACCTACTCCTGAATGACTCCACAACTACTGAAAAAATAAAGACTGAAATCAAAAGGTTCATGGAAGCCAATGACAATAAGGACATGAGTTTCCATAATCTTTGGGACACTGCTAAAGCAGTCATAAGAGGGAAGTTCACAGCAATTAGTACACATAAGGGGAACATGGAAAGAAGGCAAGAGATCACCTTAGAGAATTGGAAAGCAACAGTAAAACTATCCAAAAACTCCAGGAGAAAGGAAATAATAAAGATACGAGCAGAAATAAATGAAATAGAAAATAAATGAACTGTACAGAAAACAAATGAAAGTAAAAGCTGGTTCTTTGAAAAGATAAACAAATTTGATACACCACTAATGAGACTTATTAAGAAGAAGAGAGAAAAGAACCAGGTGAATCAGATCTGCAATGAAGCAGGTGAAATAACAACAGACATAAGTAGAAATACAAAACATTATTAGATGATACTATGAACATATGCATGCCAAGAAGCAAGATAATCTAGATGAGATGGACAAATTCCTGCACATGTATAATCTACCTAGATTGAGCCAGGAGGATATAGAAAGTCTGAATAGGTCCATAACAAGCCAGGAGATTGACTCAGTTATGACTCAGTTATAAATAACCTCCCTACAAAGAAAAGTCATGATCCTGATGGATTCACTTCGGAATTCTACAAAACTTTCAAAGAAGAGTTAACCCCCATTCTGCTGAAGTTATTTCTAAATATCTAAAAGGGTGAATCTCTCCCTAATTCACACTATGAAGCCTCTATCACCATTATCCTTAAAACAGATAAGGACAGGACAAGGAAGGAAAACTATAGACCAATATCCTTGCTGAATATAGACACAAAGATTCTCAACATGATATTAGCAAATCGTATCCAACAACTTATAAAAAAGATTATACATCATGATCAGGTAGGCTTTATCCCATGAATGCAAGGTTGGTTCAACATATGCAAAACTATAAATGTAATACACCATATGTATAGGAAGAAAGATAAAAACCATATGGTCATAACAATTGATGCAGAAAAAGTATTTGATAAGATACAACATCCCGTCATGATCAAGACTCTCAGCAAAATTGGCATAGAAGGGTCATTTCTCAACAAAATAAAAGCTATCTATGAAAAACCCTTAGCGAACAGCATCCTCAATGAAGAAAAGCTAAAAGCTTTTCCACTAAAAATGGGTACAAGAAAAGGATGTCCACTTTCTCCACTCCGTTTTAATATAGTATTGGAAGTCCAGGCCATTGCAATCAGAAAAGAGGAATAATTAAAAGGCATTCAGACAGGAAAAGAAGAGGTGAAACTCCCTCTATTTGCAGATGACATGATTGTATACATAGAAGACCCAATGGTTTCCATAAAAAAATTTTCTGAAAGTAATACATGAATACAGCAAAGTTGCAGGATACAAAATTAATATCCAGAAATCTATAGCATTTCTATATATAAACAACAGGCAGACTGAGATAGAACTGAACAAAGTTGTTCCATTTACCATAGCCACAAAAAGTATAAGATACTTAGGGATAAATCTAACCAAAGAAGTTAAAGACCTCCACAAGGAAAACTACGAGAAGATAAAAAAAA
>NW_006203529.1:115072-116088 GCF_000334495.1 Tupaia belangeri chinensis | reverse complement strand
TTCATGGATTGGAAGAATTAATATAATCAAAATGATAATTCTACCCAAATTAATCTACATATTTCATGCAATGCAATCAAAGTACCAGACACATTCTTCACAGATCTAGGAAAGGCAATCATAAAGTTTGTCTGAAATTATAAGAGACCCATATTGCCAAAGCAGTTCTACACAGGAAGAGTGGAGTGGGCAGCATCTCACTCCCTGAACCCAAAATATACTACAAAGCTAGTATATCAAAACAGCGTGGTACTGGCACAGAAACAGACAGGTGGAACAATGGAACAGAATAGAGTCCCCAGAAATAAATGCTCAAATATACAGTCAACTGATTTTTGACAAGGGATACCAGCCAATCCAATGGGAAAAGGAAAACCTCTTCAGCAAATGGTACTGGCAAAACTGGATCTCCACTTACAGAAAGATCAATCTGAACCCCTACTTCTCATTTCTGACAAAAATAAAGTCAAGGTGGATCAAAGATCTAAATTTAAGATCCCAAACTATAAAACATCACCTAGAAAACACTGAAGAAACTCTGGGAGACATTGGGGTAAGGAAAAACTAAGACTCTCAATGCACAGTTAGTGCGTTTATCCCCAAAATAGTGGGATTACATCAGACTAAGAAGTTTCTACATGGCAAAAGACACAGTGATTAGTGTTAATAGACAGCCCTCAGAATGGGAAAACATCTTTGTAAACTATGCATCAGATAAGGGACTGATAACCAGAATACACAAGGAACTCAAGCAGCTGTTTAGAAAAGTTGATCAACCCTATTAAAAGATGGGAGAATTAGTTGAAAAAAAAAAAAAATCTCTATGGATGACAAATGAATAGCAAAAAGACATATGAAACAATGTTCCATATCCCTCATTGTAAGGGAAATGCAGATCAAAACCACAATGACATACCACCTAATTTTAGTCAAAGTGACTAAGACTAAAAAAAAAAAAAAAACAGAAAGTGATAAGTGCTGGCGGGGGGGTGGGGAAAGGGGAATTCTTTTTTATT
>NW_006203529.1:104580-114902 GCF_000334495.1 Tupaia belangeri chinensis | reverse complement strand
GGCACTCTTCACAATTGCTAAGTCATGGAAACAACCCAAATGCCCACAAACTGATGAATGGTTAGAAAAACTGTGGCACATATACTCAATGGAATACTATTCATCCATAAAAAACAACAAAACCCTGGCTTTTGACAGGAAGTGGATGAATATGGAAGACTTAGTGCTGAGTGATGCAATCCATGCTATGAAGGAGAGACATTGTATGTCCCCACTTAATATATACCGAGTGTCTGCACTTTATGACTGAAATTAATTGACTACAGGATATAGAAACACAGTATATAAATGTAAATACCAGATACAGCATTTGTGAAAGAGGTGGGTCTGAGAAAGAACATTTTGGGGAGGGACAGGCAGGCAAAGCATTAACGGCATGAAGAGGTGTGTTATTATCTGTTGAAGATGTTTTGTTGTTTTACCAACAGTACTAGGAAGAAATGTTCACCTGTTGAAATATCCGTTTTGTAAGACATAACGTGATTGAATGTATGGAAAAAAATGAAATGGAAAAAAACCCACAAATATTCTCTCTCATTCCAAGGGTTGTTGATTCACAATAATTACAGTGTTTTTTGCTGTCCAGAAACTGATGTAATCCCACCTATCTATTTTGGGGATTATTGCCTGTGCATTGGGGGTCTTGCTTGAGAAGTCTTTGCTTACTCTAACGTCTCCCAGAGTTTCCCTAATGTTTTTCACCAGTAGTTTTATAGTTTGCAGTCTTAGGTTTAGATCTTTGATTCACTTTGAGTTGATTTTTGTCAATGGTGACAGATAGGGGTTCAGATTCATCTTGCTGCAGGTGCATACCTATTCTTTCCAGTGCCATTTACTAAAGAAATTTTCCTTTTCCCACTGAATTGACTGGTATTCTTGGTCAAAGATGAGTTGGCTGTATATTTGGGGGTTTTTCTGGGGTCTCTAGGCTGTTCCATAGGTCCTCATGTCTGTTTTTGTGCCAATATCATCCTTTTTTGATGATCACAGCTTTGTATATTTTGGGGTCAGGATGTGAGATGCCACTCACTCCACTCTTCTTGCACAGGATGACTTTGGTAATATGGGGTCTTTTATGGTTTCAGACAAATTCTATCATTGTCCTTTCTAGATCTGTGAAGAATGTCTCTTGTAATTTTATTGAGATTGCATTAAACATGTAGATTAATTTGGGTAGAATTGCTATTTTGATTATATTAATCCCATCAATCCAGGAACATGGGATGTCCTTCCATTATTTTGTGTCCTTTCAATTTCCTTTTTTAAGGTTTTCATAGTTTTCTTTATAGAGGTCTTTAACTTCCTTGATTAGTTTTATTCCTAAGTATTTTATACTTCTTGTGGCTATGGTAAATTAGATTACTTTCTTCAGTTCTGTCTCTCCTTGTTGTTTGTATATAGAAATGCTATAGATTTTTGTAAGTTTATTTTGTATCCTGTCACGTTATGCATTCATTACTTTGAGAAGTTTTCTCGTGACTACTATTGGGTCTTCTATGTATACATTCATGTCATCTGCAAACAGAGATAATTTCAGCTCTTCTTTCCCTATTTCAATGCCCCTACTGCAATGCTTTTTATTTCCTTCTCTTGTCTAATCCCACTGGCTAGGACTTCCAGTACTATATTGAAGAGGAGCAGAGAAAGTGGGCAGCCTTGTCTTGTACCATTCAGTATAAAGTTAGCTCTAAGTTTTTCATGGATGGCTTTTATTATGCTGAGAAATGATCCTTCTATGCCAATTTTCCTGACAATTTTAATCCTAAAGGAATGCCATATTTTGTCAAATATTTTTTTCCACATCAATTTAGATGATAATGTGTTTTTTATCTTTCTTTTTGTTAATATGGTATATTACAGGGACCAGCAGTTAGTGTAATGGCTATGTCGCTGAACTCCCACGTAATCGACGTGGTTTGAGTCCTGGACCCAGTGGCTTAAACTCACGCTGGGCGCGTGTGCGTTGCATGCCCAAGATCCCGAGAAGAGAATGGAGGAGAAGGGATTGCGGCATGGCCATACCCTCTAGGGGGTGATTTCTCGCTTTCTATCTCTCTGTCTCTGTCTGGCAAGTGTACGCACCCTATAGCAAAAGCCTCTCCAACAACAACAACAAAAATATGGTGTATTACATTTATAATTTTGTGTATATTGAACCACCCTGGCATCCCTGGAATAAAGCCTACCTGTTCATAATAAATAACCTTTTTTATAAGCTGTTGAATATGGTTAGCAAGTATTTTGTTGAGAATTTTTGCATCTATATTCAGGGATATAGGTCTGTAGTTTACTTTTTGTCATATCCTTATCTATTTTGAGAATGAGCATAATGGAGTCTTCATAGAATGAATCTGGAAGGGTTCCTTCCTTTTGGATCTCTAGAAACAGTGTGAGTAAAATGGAGGATACCTCTTCTTTTAAAGTTTTGTAAAATTCAGTAGTGAAGCCATCAGGACCTAGAATTTTCTTTTTTTGGGAGGTTATTTATTACTGATTCAATCTCATTGCTTGTTATAGGTCAATTTAGGCTTTCTGTGTTCTCCTGTGTCAATCTTGGTAGGTTATATATGTCTAGGAATTTGTCCATCTCATCCAGGTTTTCTTCTTCATTGGCATATAGTTGGCTCATAGTATCCTCTAATGATATCTTGTATTTCTATTATGTCAGTTGTAATGTTGACTGATTCTATGTGAATTTGTTGTAGAGATCTCTGACATCTTTGGTAAGGTTTACCCCTAGATAGCTCCTTAGTTTTGTGGCTATTGTAAATGAAATTTCTTTTTTCAGTTCTGTCTCAGTTTGTCCACTGTTGGTGTATAAAAATGCTATAAATTTTTGTATGTTGATTTTGTATCTTGCCACTTTATTCATTTATCACTTCCAACAGGTTTTTATGTGTGTGTGGATTCTTTTGGATTTTCTATGTGTAGCATCATATCATCTGCAAATAGAGATAATTTCACTTCTTTTCCTATGTGGATGCCTTTTATTTTACTTTCTTGTCTAATTGCATTGGCTAGAAATGAAAATACTATTTTTAAAAGGAGTGGAGAAAGTGAATAGCCTTGTATTGTTCCAGTTTTTAGTGGAAGAGCTTTCAGTTTTTCTCCATTCAGTATGATGTTAGCTATGGGTTTTTCGTAGGTTTTGTTAAGGAATTTCCCTTCTATGCTAATTTTGTGAGAGTCTTAGTAATGAAGGGATGTTGTATTTTATCAAATGCTTTTTCTACATCGATTGATATGATCATATGATTTTTGTCTTTCCTATTGTTAATATGATGTATTACATTTATTGTTTTGCACATGTTAAACCACCTTTGCATCCCTGGAATAAACCTACTTGGTCATGGTGTATAATCTTTTGAATATGTTGTTGAATATGATTTGCTAGTATCTTGTTGAGAATTCTTGCATTCATATTCATCAGGAATAAGGGACAGAAGTTTTTTGGTTTTTATCACGTCCTTGTCTAGTTTTGGAATTAAGATGATGAAGGCTTCATAGAATGAATTTGGAAGGGTTCCTTCCTTTTGAATTTTTAGAAATAGTTTAAGAGAATTGAGGTTAGTTCTTCTTTAAACGTTTTGTAGAATTCAGAAGTAAAGCCTTCAAAATCTGAATCTTCCTTGTTGGGAGGCTATCTATTACTGATTCAATATTATTGCTTGCTAAGGGTCCATTCAGGCTTTCTATTTCTTCCTAGTTTAATCTTAGTAAGTTATATGTGTCCAGAAATTTGTCTATATTATCTAGGTTTCCTTGTTTATTGGCATATAGTTACTCATAATACTCTCTGATTATATTTTGTATTTCTGTTGTATCAGTTGTAATAACACCTGTTTCCTTGCTGATTTATCTGGTTCCTTTCTCTATTCTTGATTAATCTAGCTAATGGTGTGTCAATTTTGTTTATGTTCCATGTAGTAGTGAGAAAAATGTATGTTTTGTGGTAGTTGGGTGAAATATTCTATAAGAGATCTGTCAAGTCCATTGCATGTATGGTATCATTTAGATCTTGTATCTCTCTATTTTTTTGTCTAGATTATCTGCCCAGAGGAGTCAGTGGGGTGTTTAAATCCCCTACAGTTATTGTGTTGCAGTCTATCACTCCCTTGAGATACAACAGTTTGTCTTTGATGTATTTAGGTGCTCCAGTGTTGGGTGCATAGATATTTATAGGTGTTATATCTTCTAGGTGAATAAGTCCCTTTAATATTATATATTGTCCTTCCTTGTCTCTTCTTACATCTTTCATCTTAAAGTCTATTTTGTCCGATATCGGTATCGCTATGCCTTTTTCTGGTTTCCATTTGCATGGAATATCTTTATCCAGCCTTTCACTTTCAGTCTACGTATGTCCTTCTCCATGAGGTGTGTTTTCTGTAAGCAGTATATAGATAACTTCTGCTTTTCTATCCATTCTGCTAATCTGTGCCTTTTAATGGAAGAATTTAATCCATTAACATTCAATGTTATTATTGATATTTGTAGATTTAGCCCTGTCATTTTGTTAACCATTTTCTCAGTTGCTCTTTGTTCTCCTATTTTTTTTCATTTTCTCAGTTGCTTTTTGTTCTCCTATTTTTTAAATCTCTCTTTAATTTTTCTGATATAACACTCCCCTCAGTATTTCCTATAAACCTGGTCTGGTATAGGTGAATTCTTTCAGTTTTTGTTTACCTGAGAATACTTTTACTTGTTCTTCTCATTTAAAACAAAATCTTGCTGCATATAGTATTCTTGGTTGAAATTGCTTTCCTTTTAATGTTTTGAAGTCATCTTCCCAGTCCTTCCTCACCTGCATTGTTTCAGTTGAGAGGGCTGACCTTAGCCTAATATTGTTTCAGTTGAGAGGTCTGACCTTAGCCTAACAGAATAGCCTTTGTAAGTAATGTGCAGTTTCTCCCTTGCCATTTTTGGAATGTCGTCTTTGTGTTTAATTTTTACCAATATGACTATGATGTGCTGAGAGAGGATCTTTTTGTGTTGATCTTATTTGGGATCCTTTTTATTTCTTGGGTCTGAATTTCTCCACATTTCTCTATATATGGGAATTTTTCAAATGGTATTTCATGAAAGAGGTTTTCCATGCCTTTACCAGATCCTTCACTTTCTGGAATACCCATTATACAAATATTTGAGCATTTCATGGTGTCTAGAATTTCCCGTACATGGTCCTCATTTTGTTTTGGTTGTTTTTTCCAATCTTTGTGGTGATTTGTTCTATGCTGGAAACTTAGTCTTAAAGGTCAGAAATCCTTTCTTCTACATGGTCCAATCTGTTGTTAATGCTTTCTAGAAAGATTTTAATTTCTTATACTTTATTCTTCATTTTCAGAAGTTTTGTTTGATTCATTTTTTGATTGTCTATTTCTTTATGAAAATCTTCTCTCATGTCCTGAAATAATTTTCTCATTTCCTAGAACTGATTGTATGTTTTCTCTTGCATCTTATTGAGTTTTGTCACTTTGCATATTTGGAATTCTTTTTCTGATGTTTCTATGTAATTTCTCACCTGGGGAAGAGCTACCACCTTGTTTTCTCATGTTTCTTCAAGATCTGTGCTGGTTTCTAGTCATCTGATGCAATATTCACTTTTTTCTACTTATTGGAGTAGATTCTGTAGTACTGGTGGAGAAAATTTCAGCCTTAGTTTTCAGGTTTGTTACTATTAGAGGACTCTGTCTCTAAGGTCAGAACAGTTATGGGTAACTTCAGGTGCCTGGCTCCTCTACCAAACATTCAGTTCTTGATGAGGTGGTAGCCAGCTAAAGAGATACAACTTGGTAAAGATGATCCAGTCACATGCTGCACTTGCACAGCACGTGGGTTGGTGTACCAAAAGATCCAAAGTTGCTCCCAGGCCCCAAGCACAGACTCACCCTGAAGATCTGCCCAGACAGGGCTCAATATACCTGGTAGGCAGGTGGGGTGAGCCCAGACCACTGGAATGGTCGGTGACAGAGTCCAAAGTTTCAAAGTCATTCCCAGGCCCTGAGCACAGACTCATCCTAAAGCCTGCCCAGACCAGGCTCAAGACTGCTGGCCTGTTCAGTATCTTTTTATAGGATATCAGTGCCTTATCAACTACGCAACTGGGCTTCTGATATCTTCTTTTAATGTTTATTTTATTTCTTTTGAGAGAGCTAGGTAAAGAGAAGTATGCACAACAGGTTTCATGCCACAGTCCTCGTAGCCTGCCAGAATCATGGGCACAACATGTACAGCAGACCCAGGATCCCAGCCTATCTTCCACAGGACAGAGAGATGTGCCACCACTGAACTGCAGCAGCTGGGCAGGGCGATTCAGTATCCTGACTATGACAGTGGCGGAAACACAAACCTACACTGGTCTTAAAACTGTGTAATTTGAAACTGTGTAATTCAGGTCAAGCAGATGGTATAATAGTTATGTTCCTGGACTCCCACATAGTTGACAAAGGTTCAAGTCTTTGGCTTGGCAGCTTGAAACACACCAGTTGCATGTGTGTGTGTGTGTTTGTGTGTGTGTGTGTGTGTGTGTGTGTACCCAAAATCCCAAGAGGATAATGGAGAAGAAGAGATTGTGGTGTGGCTATTTCCCCTGGGGGATAATATTTCACTTTCTCTCTCTCTGATGAGCACCCATGCCCTATAGTAAAAATCTCTCTTTAGAAACAAAAACAAAAAATACCTGTAATTTGGGACCAGAAGATGGCATAGTAGTTACATTGCTGGACTCCCACATGGCCATTTAAATCCCAGACCCAGTGGCTTGAAACACACTAGGCATGTTTGTGTGCATGCCCAAGATCCTAGGAGGAGAATAAAGGAAAAGTGATTGCCATATGACCATCCTCCCAGAGGGTAATTTCTCACTTTCCCTCTCACTGTCTCTCTCTCTCTCTCTCTGACGAGCATACACACCTAAGGCAAAAACCTCTTTAAAAAACTGTGTAATTCACACACACACATAAACACACACTCTGACAGAAACAAAACTGAGGAGACATAAATAAAATCTGGGGACTAGATTGATTTCAATATCCTAATTGTGCTATCTTACCACTAGGGAAAGCTAGGCAAACTGTACAAAGACTTTCTCTGCCTTACGATTTCATGTGCTTCTACAATTTCAACAATATATTCAATTAAATAGAGATGCAGATATTTATATGAAATTATTAAAAATGTTAAATTTTAAATGTTCACCATAATTCCAGACACAAAAGTATAAAATTATGTGCTAAAGATGATGTGTATAATAATATCTTTGACTGGGCTGATATAGTGTATTCATCTGTGAAGATTCCTTTTGTATGCTGCAATGATGTACAGTAACGCAATGTAAATAAAACAAGAAAAAAATGTAACTTTCTTTCATTATGGTTTTATGTAATACATATTGGTATGATGTTTTGACTCTTAGAGAATATTTCCTGATTAAAACTAATAATGGATCCCTCTTTGGGCACTTATTACATATACAGCAACGTACCAGGATGATGCCTTGTTTTTTCTCCCTTGCCAGGCAATGACCTTGGGGAATGCAGGGACCTAATCCGTTTTTATTTATTTTTTTTTTTTGAGTACCTACTGTTAATCATGTGCCTCAGCATATGTTAAATGTCACATAACAGTTTATGTAATTGAGTCAAATAAAGTAATATGATGCAATGAGGATTTGGAAAGGGTCGAAGAGATTTATCTGTACCTTATCTCTCTCATTGTCCAAATAAATTGGGTTATATAATGGGCCCATACCCATCTGTTCTGTTGTTGCCATTTTTAATTTGTCAGAGGGTGTGTGAACTTGCTGGAGACAGAGAGAAAGAGACAGAGACAGAGAGAGAGAGAAAGCATACCCCCACACCCCCATGGGGAGTGGTCATGCTGCAATCCCTTATTCATTTCTTCTTCCTTTCAGGATTTTGGGCATGCACAAACACATTCCCAGCATGTTTCTTGAGCCGCCAGCTCTGGCTCTCAAACTGCACAGTCGGCCTTGTGGGATCCAGGCTTCTTAACCACCACATTAATGAGTGGACCACCAATCTGGTGTATGGTAGTGAACACCAATGATAAGACTCTTACACAGATCACTGATTCATGGTTTTTGTAGGGTTGCTTTCACAGTTAGTACAATTTTCTCCATAGAATTCTTCATAATTTACTTAGAATAAGAAATGGCAAGCTAGCATGGAATGGGTGATTTTGCTAAAGCATTTTTGAAAGACAGCCATTGCAAATTTGGAGAGTCTGAGAAGTGCTCCTCAATTCTTACAGTTTCCTACCAGTTCTCTCTTCTTTGTCTGCTAGGCAAAGTGGGCTATGTATTAATAGGATACATTTATTTTGAGAAAAAATAATTTATACTTTCAGTATTCATATATATTTGATTGAGTGAGTGTGTGGTTCATAACCCATATCCAAAGTCCATTTTTTACTTTTAGTCAAACAAATGTGACTAACAGACATAGTAAAACTACATGGGAAGTACTGCATAGAACTGTGTTTTAAATTGGAAAATATCCACAATATTTTTGACTGTATATTCTGTCTCTAAGGTTTTTTTTTATATTTATTGTTTGTCCCATTTACTCATATAAATAATTTTAAGATGGCTAAAAATGGAATCTTTGTATTTAGGATAAAAGATTAGGAGCTCTAAAAATGTAAATGAAAAGTCTTGACAGCTCTTACCAGTGACCAATACAAAAATGCATTGTACAAATGGACAAACATTTATTCGAAACCCTCAGAGGCTGAAATTAAAAAAAAAATTAGTTATGGAGTTTTCACTAGCTCATGAATATGAATAAAACCATACTTCTTGTGAATCAAGCAATTTATTCTGCTACTTTCTAAAGCAAGAATTTGTTGATACGGTCCCAGCCACAGTGATACATGCATTGTGTTGCTTCGAGAGGTGGGAATCTGCATGACAGATCAGGGTTCAGTTTCCAGGCCAACCCAAACACACTGGGCATAGCTGTATGCACCCGTAATCCTAGCTAACTTTGAGACTGAGAAAGACGATCTCAATACAGTGAGAACCTGACAAGATGTCTATTTCTGTCTGTCTCCCACTCTTTGTCCTTCCTCTCTCTCCTCCTTTCTTCCTCTCACAAAGTAAGAAATTATATGATTACTGCATTATATAACAGACTGTGACTATTATGTGACTCTTTTTCAATACAAAAATTTTAAAATTTTGTAAGATTTTTATAAAGCATTGACTTAAAGCACAAAATAAACACTATATATATACACACACACACACACACACACACACACACACACATACAAGCACATTATACTGAATAGCAGTTCTGGAGAACATTTACATAGTGGTAAAAAATACTCCATTTTTTTCCTCAGCATTTACTTAATGGAACATAAACATAAGAATAGACTACTGTCCTTTTGTCTTTGTCTAGATCATCAAAATTAAATGACTGCCTTAACTGAGATCCTGAAAAACATTCAGCAAGGAAAAATAATGAAACATTTGTGAACTGTTATATTTAAAAATTAGGATTGGATGGGCCAGTGGAAGGTCAGGGGGCTTGGAGGCAGAGTGCAGAGTGCTACCGAGCCACGTGCTGGCTGCCAGCAGGCTGCCCGCTCATCATGCTGGCATATCGGAGTGGGAGTTAAGGCACTAAACTGCCACACAGCTGGCCACAGTTCAAGTCCTTGACCTGATGACTAGAAACTCAGACTGAGCACATGTGTGTGTGCACCCATTCTCCCAGAGGAAAATGGAGAAGAGATTGTAGTGTGGTCAACTCCTGGGGGTGGGAGAGTGATTTCTCACTTTTCCTCTCTCTTTCTCTCCTGCTAGTCCTGACACACTAACACGAAAAAAGAAATCAAAATTAAGATTGGATAATTAACATACTCCTTTCAAGTATAATGTTCTAGTTGAAGGTTTAATTTAACTATAAACTTAATAAAAGTTAGGCATATCTGGCCTTCCTTATTTGTTTATCCTAAGTGAGTACTGACCTACTTTTCAGCTTCCACAGAGCTCTCTTCACCTCCTTGTTCCTCAGGGTGTAGACCACGGGATTCAGAAGCGGGGTCAGCACGGTGTAGAAAACTGCCACAACCACGTCCACCGCGTCCTTGGAGCCCGGTCTCAGGTAAATGAAAAGGCCGGGGCCAAAGAAGCACAGGACCACGACACAGTGGGAGGTGCAGGTCTGGAAGGCTCGGCATCTCCCCTCTGTGGTGCGGATCCTCAGGATGGCCTGGACGATGGACACGTAGGACAGCGCTATCAGGAGAAAGCAGCCCGAGGCCACCAGCCCGATGTTGACGAAGATGACCATCTC
>NW_006203529.1:76309-104542 GCF_000334495.1 Tupaia belangeri chinensis | reverse complement strand
TGGCGCGTCGCAGAAGTAGTGCTGTATCTGGCTGGTCCCGCAGTAGGGCAGGCGGAAGGTCAGGGCGGCCTGGAGCGCAGAGTGCAGAGCGCCGCTGAGCCACGCGCTGGCGGCCAGCAGGGCGCACGTCCTCGCGCTCATCAAGCTGGCGTACCGGAGTGGGGAGGTGATGGCCAGGTAGCGATCGTAGGACATGACCGTGTAGAGGAAGCACTCGGTGCTGCCCAGGAGGTGGAAGGCGTAGAGCTGGGCCACACAGCTGCAGAAGGAGATGGCCCTGCCGCCCGGGGACACTAAGGTCATCAGCACCTTGGGCACCGTGACTGTGGAGAACCACATGTTGATGAAGGACAGGTTGCTGAGGAAGTGGTACATGGGGGTGTGCAGGTGAGGCTCCGCCCTGATCACCAGCAGGATGAGGAGGTTCCCCAGCACCGTGAGTACGTAGATCGCCAGGAAGAGTCCAAAGAGTGGGGTGTCCAGGGCAGGCTGGTGGGGAAGGCCCGTGAGGAAGAACGTGGTCACCAGGCACCTGTTGGACATTGCTTGTCACCCTTGGTCTCACTCCCTAGAGGGTTACACAAGAAACAATGAGCATTTAACATTTAATTTAACATTTAATTTTGTGGTCACTGAACTAACAGTGGTGGATAATTATAGAGATATAATGGGATTTTGCTTGTTATAATCTTCTTTGGTAAAAGTTATAAATCATCTTTGGTAAAAGTCATAGAGTAATCACTCTATCTCCCTATCTCTTTCTCTGTCTCCCTCTCTCTCTCTCTCACACCCATACACAAACACACACACACGCACAAATAAAAATATCACAGAAGTTATATAGAGAAAAATATAGGAGAAACCCTTTGTATTAGTATTCTATTGGTGTTGGTGAATTGCATTTAATGTCACAAAACATGCAAATTTCTTCTCACCCTTTCTGTAGGTCAGGTTGACTAGACCCTCTGCTCAAGGTATCAAGGTTGTAATCAAGGTCACCTCTTGAGCTGCCATTTCATCTAAAATTCTAGATCTATTCTAATCTTGGTGAGATTGGCAGTATTCAGTCCTTTGTAGTATAATGTAGGTCTCTGTTTTCTTGAATTTGATAGACAGAGAAAATCACTCTCAGCTCCTAGAAGCCATCCATCTATATCTATCATCTAATTATCATCTATCTTTTTAAAAAAATTATTTAACTTTACTTATTTATTTACTTATTTTAATTTTATCAGAGGGGAAGAGACAGAGAGAAAGTGAAAAAGCAAGCCTCTATGTCCAGGACTTGAATTACAGTTGTCTGTGTCCAATATCTCCAATCACCATGCCATCTGCTGGCCCCTTATCAAAGAGACTAGATAATCAAAATTAAGGCAAAGTCTACCAATTTCCAAGAAATATTGCTCTGCATGCAAGTTTAAGATAAAGGAAAGTAGGGGAAAACAGCAAATCTAACATTCCAGGAACTCACCTTACAGTATATGATTCATTTCAACAGTAAAATTAATCCAAATGTTTTCTCCAGATTTTTTATATTTACCATGCTATTTACAGGCAGTAGTTTTCAAGATATCACTCAAAGGACAGCCATACCATGTTGAGAAAGAGTGGCCAATTTCTATTCAAATACCAAACTAGGTGAAGTGCAGGGAAGGGAAATTCAGTGACCATAGTTCAAGTTCTTGACCCTGTAGACTAAAATTACATGGGTGTGAGACCAGCAGTTAGCATAATGGCTATGTCATTGAACTCCTATGTAGTCAACTGCGGTTCAAGTCCTGGACCCAGTGTCTTAAACTCACACCAGGCACATGTGCATGCCTGCCCAAGATCCTGAGAGATTGGAGAAGTGGCTAGAAATCACCCCCCAGGGTGATTTCTCTGTCTCTCTCTGTTTCTCTGGTGAGTGTATGCACCCTGTAGCAAAATCCTCTCTCTCTCTCTCTCTCTCTCTCTCTATCTATCTATCTATCTATCTATCTATATATATATTATGGAAGGGATTGCAGTTTGGCCATCTCCCCGGTGATGATTTCTCACTTTCTGTCTCTCTCTCTCTGGCACATGCCCTATAGCAAAAATCTCATTTAAAAAAAGAAAAAGAACATTAATTCAATTTTTATTTTGTTCCATTATGTGTTCTTATTACATATATTTGATTTTTGTAGGGTACAATATGGTTTCTCAAAGTATTAGTGTGTACTAATAAAATCAATGGTACAATACATATTCTTACACAGTGATACAATACAAAACTTACACTATGTTGGCATATTTGATAATAATTCTAATCATCTATTGGAGCTAGGTTTTGGTTTGTTCATATTTTTTTATTCTGCTATGTTATACCATTCCATAATCTCTTCCTCTTATTTACCTCCATTTGCATGTCCATTACATTTGTTTTTCTTCCACATCCACTCCCTCCTTAGTTCCTCATGCAGTTGCTGGTGTCTCCCATTACTGTCTATTTCTAGGCTTTTGAGACTCAGTTTCAGCTACAGATTGCAGACATTTCATTATGTTAAACAGGGACATATGTTATTTGTCTTTTATAGTCTTGCTTATTTCACTTACCATGGTATCTTCTAGGATCATCCACTTTGTGTCAATGACAAGATTTTACTGTTCTTTAAATAATAGTGTCGATTGTGTATATGTGCTACATTTTCCCAGTAAGTTTATCAGTGTTGGGGCACTTAAGCTTATTTCTGTGATTTAGCTGTTGTGTATAATGCTGCAATTCATATGGAGGTCCAAATGTCTCTCCAACTGAGTGACTTACTATCTTTTGGGTATACACCCAATAGTAGTATTCCTGAGTCATTCAATGGATATATTTTTAAGTTTTTAAGGGACAGCAATTATCCATAGTGGCTGCACTAATTTATATTTCAAACAGCAGTGTGCGAGGATTCCCTTTTCTCCACAACCACCAGCACTTGTCTGCGTGTGTGTGTGTGTTTTCTTTCTTTATTTTGTTTTTTGTTTTGTTTTGTTTTTAATCATATCCATTTTGACTGGGGTTAGGTGACACCTCATTGTAGCTTGATTTGCGTTTCCTTTATAATTAGAGATGTTGAACATTTTTACATATGCTTTTTAGCCATTTATATGTCTTCTTTGAGAGCTGCTCAGATTGATTGTCCATTTCTTAAAATTAGAGTATTAGCCTATTTTGTGGATGAGCTGTTTGAGTTTCTAAAATATTCTGGTTGTGAATCCCTTATCCACAGTATATTTTAAAATATTTTTTTCTCATTTTGTGGTTTATTTATTGATTCCTTTGTTGTCGAGAAGATTTTTATCTTGACATAATCCCACTTATCTGTTTTCGGTGTAATTGTCCTAGCTTTAGGGATCTTATCAGGAAATATTTGCCTACTCAGACATCTTGAAATGTTTTCCCCAAGGAGTTTGATGGTTTTGGGCTTTATGTTTAAGTCTTTAATCCATTTTGAGTTAATTTTTGTAAATGGTGAAGTTTAGAAGTCTAGTTTCATTTTTCTGCTGGTAGATAACCAATTTTCCCAGCATCATTTTTTGAAAAAAAATATTCTTTCTCCGCTGGATTATCGATGTCCTTTGTCAAACTCAGTTGGCTATAAGTTATTCAAATTATTTCTGGGTTTTCTGTTCTGGTCCATTGATCTGTATGTCTTTTTAGTGTGTGTCAGTACCATGCTGTTTTGATTATTATGGCTATACATTATATTTTGAAGTCAAATAGTAAAGTGCCTCAAAATTTACATTTTCTTGTGTAGTATTACTTTGACGATAGTGGGTCTTTTGTGATTTTTGTGGTCCCAGATAAAGTTCATGATTGTTTCTATTTCTATGAAGGCTCTCACTGGAATTTTAATAGGAATTGCATATAATTTATAGATCACATTGGGTAGAATTGACATCTAACTATGCTGACTCTTCAATCCATGCACAAAGAATATCTTTCCATTTTATTTTTTAATTATTTATTTAGAGTTTTATGATATTCATAAATAAAGATTTTTCACTTCTTTGGTCAGTGCAATCATTGTTACTATAAAAAAATGCTACAAATTTCTGCATTTTAATTTTATATCCTGAAACTTGACTGAATTTGTTTATCACATCTATGAGTTTTTGGGTAAATTCTTTAGGATTTTAGATGCACATTTGCAAATAGGGACAATATAACTTCTTTCTTTCTGATTCAGATGGCTTTTATTTCAGTCTCTATTCTAATTGCATTGTGTAGGACTTGCTATATTATATTGAATAGGGGTGGAAAAACTAAACATCCATGTTTTCCAGTTTTAAGAGGAATTGCTGAGAGCAGCAGTTAGCATAATGGCTACATTCCTGGACTCCCATGTAGTTGACCACAGTTCAAATCCCAGATCTGGTGGCTTAAACTCACGCCAGGTGCATGTGCGTGTGTGCCCAGGATCCCAAGAGGAGAATGGAGGATAGCGGTGTGGCTATCCCCCTGGGGAATGATTTCGCACTTTGTCTCTCCGTCTGTCTCTGTCTTTAGGTCTCTGCCCTATAGTAAAAAAAAAAAAAGAAGAAGAAGAAGAAGAAGAAGAAGCAGCTGCAGCAGCTTTCAACTTTTCTCTACTGACTTTAAAGTTTAGTATGGGTATGTCATGTATAGCCTCTTCACTGGGACCAGCAGATGTCATAATGGTTATGTCGCTGGACTCCCACATGGCTAATTGTATTTCAAATCCTGGATCCAGAGAGGCTTCAAACTTATACCAGGCACGTGTATGTGCATGGCCAAAATCTTGAGAGGAGAATGGAGGAGAAGGGATTGTGGCATGGCCATTCCTTCCAGGGGACACCTTCTAGATTTCTTTCTATCTGTCTCTGTCTTTTAGCAAGTTCACATACCCCACAGCAAAAATCTCTCTAAAATAAATAAATAAATAAATAGCTTTCATTGTGTTAAGAAATGCCCCTTCTGTATCAATTTTCTTGAAAGTCTTATTTATGAAATTATATAAAATGTCTCCTTGTATACCCAGATCAGGCTGTTGTACTTTATCAGATGCTTTCTCTCCATCAATTGATATAATCATATGCTTTTTTGCCTTTCCTTCTGCTAATATGCATATTACATTTATTGTTTTGCAAACATTGAACCATATTACATCCTCGGGCTAAAGTCTACTTTGTCTTAGTATATCATTTTTTTAACATGTTGTTGGACTTGATTTGCTAGTATTTTGTTGAGAATTTTTGCATCTGTAGTTATCAGGGATATTGATTTATATTTTTATTTTTTCATTGTGTCTTTGTCCACTTTTGGTATAAAAGTGATAGTGGCTTCAAAGAATGAGTTTAGGCAAGTTCTCACCATTTTTATTATGTTTATAATAGTTTGAGGGGAATTGATGTTAATTCCTTTTTAAGAGATTTGTATAATTCAGTTGTAAAGCCATCTAGACCTTAGCTTTTCTTTATTGGCAGATTCTTACTGATTCAATCTCACTACTTGCTATTGATCTATTCAAGCATTTGGTATCTTCTTGATTCAACTAGGTTTTTATACATGTCCATAAATCTGTCCATCCCTTCCAGGTTCTCCAGTTTATTTGCACATAGAAGCTCATATTAATCTCTAATAATCTTTTGTGTTTCTGTGTTATCTGTTGCAATGTCCCCTTTTCATTTCTTATTTTATTTATCTGAGTTTTCTCACTTTTACTCAGTCTAGTTAATGGTTTATTGATTTAGTTTATCTTCTTGATGTATCAGATTTTTGTTTTGTTGAAGTTTCATTTACTATTCTTTGGGGCTTAGCTTGTTCTCACTTTTTCAAAATCCTTGAAGTGCACAGTAAGATTGTTCATTTGCCATCTTTCTATTTTTTTTTTTTCCTCGAGCTCTAACTGCTGTAAACTTTCCTCTTAGTACTGCTTCGTTGAGTCCCAGAGGTTCTGGAGTATAGTATTTTCATTATCATTTTATTAAAACATGTTATGATTTCATTCTTTTTTTCTTTCTTAGAGAGCAATTTTTGCTATAGGGTGCATGTGCTCACTGGAGGGACAGAGAGAGATGGGAAGAGAGAAAATGAGAAGTCACCACCCAGATCACATGGCCATGTCACAATCCTTTTTTCTCCATTCTCCTCTTGGGATTTGGGGCATGCACACACACATGCTCAGTGTGGGTTTCAAGCTGCTGAGTCCAGGACTTGAACTGCAGTCAGCTGTGTGGGAGTCCAATGCCTTAACCATTATGCCACCTGTTGCCCTGATTCCATTTTTAATTTTCTGAGTAAAATTGAAATACTTCAGGAGTATGTTATATAATTTTCATGTATTTTTGAAGGTTCTTTGTTAGTAATTTCAAGTTTAATTCCAATATGGTCAAAGAAATTGATAGACATGATGTCTATTCTTTTAAGTTTGTAGACAGGGCTTATTTTGTGTCCTGTTATATATGGTCAATATTAGAAAATGTTCCATGCGTTCTTCTTAAACAAATGTGTATTCTGTATTTACTGGGTAGAATATTCTATTAATATCCATCAGATATGTTTGGTTTATGGCTCCCTTTAATTCCAATGCCTCTTTGTTTATTTTTTTGCCTAGATAGTCTATCCAGTGATGAGAGTGGAATGTTGAAGTCATATTTGCCACACTTTTTCAATCCATTCTTCTGTTCATGGACACTTGGGTTGGTTCCATGTCTAAATGACTGTGAATAATGCCGCAATAAACATAGATGCGGAAGTACTTTTCTGACTGAGTACATTTCTATCCTCTAGGTAGATACCCAGGAGTGGAATTGCTGGAACATATAGTAGTTCTATTTGTAGGTTTAAATAGACACTACCACATGATTTTCTATTACCAATTTTTATTCCCAGTATCAGTGCTTAAAATTTCTAGTTATTCCGCATATTCACGTTTTTTTTCATTTTAGCCCTTATAGTGGGTGTATAGTAGTCTTATTGTAGTGTTAAAACTTTTTTTATTTTCCTAATGAATAATGAAATTAAGAACCTTTTAATTATTTGACTTTAGGATGCTATTGTGACTGTTATCATTTTTCAAGAATTTCATTGTGCTATCACTCATTTTTAAATTTATCATTTTTGTTTATTACAAAGCAATATTAGAACAATAAAAGGCAAGTTGAAGTGAGAATGTTTGCAATACATTTATTTGACAAAAGACTAAGATCCAAAATAAATTACACACATAGAAATTAGTTAAGAGTGTGACCAGCAGATGGCATAATGGCTACATCGCTGAACTCCCACGTAGTAGACTGTGGTTCAAGTCCCAAATCTGGTGGCTTAAACTCACGCTGGGTGTATGTGCATGCGTGCCCATGATCCCCAGAGGAGAATGGAGGAGAAGGAATTGCAGCATGGCTATCCCCCCTTGGGGGCGGGGGAGTGGATGATTTCTCACTTTTTGTCTATCTGTCTCTGTCTTTCTGGCAAGCACATGCCCTATAGGAAAAAAGAAAGAAAAAAAGAAAGAGAGAGAGAGAGAGAAAGGGACAGAAAAAGAGAGAAGAGAGAAAGAAAGAAAAAGAGAGAGAGAGAAAGAGTAAGAGATAGATAGGGGACTGACTCCAGAACCAGGTGAACTGACACAAGCACATCCCAAAGCCTATGAGCTGACACTCACAGCCCATAATAATACTTCAGTAAGAGAGTTCAATGAAAGGGAAATTGCAGAAATGTCTGAACAGGGATTGAAATAATGATCCTAAAAAAAATCAGTAAGATGAAAGAAAAATACAGATAAACAACTCAAAAAAAAATCAAGAAGACAGTTCATTTCAAGAATGAGGAAATGCAACAGAGATAGAAATTTTTAAAAAGAACCAAGAAGAAATTCTTGAACCAAAGAATTCAATAAATGAAATAAAAAATACCAGGAGGTGGCATGGTAAGGTGCTGGATCCCATATGGCTGTTTGCACAGATTCAGGTTATGGATCCAAAAGCTTGAAAATGTGCTGGGCACATATGCATGTGTGCCCCAAATCTCCAAAGAATATAAAAGGGATTGCAGAGTGGCATTTTCCCATGGGGGTGATTTTTCACTTTCCCTCTCTCTTTCTCCAGAAAACACACATGAAATATCTCAAAACAAGGCATACGAATAGCCAACAAGCATTTGAAAACATGTTTAACATCATTAATTATCAGGGGAATGCATAACAAAACCACAATGACATATTTTATCACCCAAGTTAGAGTAGCTATTATCAAAAAGACAAAAGATAACAAATACTGAAGAGAATGGGGAGGAAAGCAAATTTATTTAGTTAGTGATCATGTAAACTAATACAGTCATTTTCAAAAACAGTACAGGGAACAGGTGCCAGCAGTGGTTATATCACTGGTCTCCCACATGGCTGACAGTGGTTTGAGTCCCAGACCTGGTGGATTGAAAATCACTCTGGGTGTGTGTGTGTTCGTGCCCAAGATACTGGAAGGAGAATGGAAAGAGGGAATTGTAGCATACCATTCCCCTGCGGGGGTTATTTCTTACTTCCTCCCTCACTGTCTTTCTCTCTCTCTCTCTCACACACACTAGTGTATGCGCCCTAAGGCAAAAACCTCTAAGGAACAAAAAACAGTATAAAGGACCAGCAGGTGGAGTGGAGGTTAAAGCAGCTGGATCCCACATGGCCAACTGTGCAGCTGAACCTGGCAGCTTGAAAAATCACTCAGGGCATGTGTGCATGCATGCCTAAAATTCTGAAAGGAGAATAGAAGAAAGAGGACTGAGATATGGCCATCCCCGCTGTGGATTTTGGTGCCCCACTTTCAGCCTCCCTCTCTCTCTCTGGCAAGTGCACAGGCCCTATTGCAAACAAACAAAATACAGAAAAAAGTAATAAAGAAAAACAGTATGGAGGGTCCCCCAAAACTAAAAATAATGGGTCATTGGAGAAGTTATGATGCATTTTTCCATAGAAAAATATGTCATAATTTTTCTAACAACCCAATGGAACTGCTATGTGATCCAGCAATCCCACTACCAGATCTATATTCAAAGGAAAGGAAACTACCATGTTGCATGAGGTTATCTGAACTCCAATGTTTATTGTAAAATTGTTCACAATAGCTGATATATGGAATCAACCTAGGTGTCCAATGACAGAGGAATGGGTAGAGAAAACAAGATACACACATGCATGAGTGTGCACGCATACACACACACAATGGAAGACTATTCAGACACTACAAGGAATAAAATCCTGACATCTGAGGCAACATGGGGTGAACCTGGAGGATATTATGTTCAGTGAAATAAGTCAGATACAAAAAGAGAAATTCCACATATTTCAACCCACATGAAAACAAAGATGACCTCATAGAAGTAGAGAGTAGAAAGGTCATTGCTCAAGGTTGAGAAGGCTGAGAGTTGGAGGATGGAGAGGTGTGGGTTAATGGATACAAAACATTGCAAATAGATAAGAGGAACAAATTTTAGTGGTATATAATACAGCTGGGTGATGAAAGTTAATAATTTATGATATATTTGATATTAGTTAAAGAGGACTTTTAATGATTCCAACACAAAGAAATGACAAATATATGAGATTATGAATATGCTAATTACACTCATACAATTATCACACATTGTATTCTTGTATTGAAAAATCACATTTACCAATTATATGCCAATAATAATACTAAAAAGATCATTAAAAAAAAAAAAACACTGGTCCAGAATTTTTAGACTAGCTCAACTCACCCCAAGACAACTGATTACTAGAAATGTCACTGAAGTGACAGTGTCTTTATTCCCACAGGGTTTGTCCTGAAATATGATACACATGAGAAATTCCAAGACACCTAGGACATCTTCTACTTCCAGTTCACTAGGTAATATTAGCATGATATTATCAATATTGTTAAGCCATAAAATATAACCAATATAATATCTTGTGTATTTGGTGAGTGGATAAATCATTGCTGATTAAATTGTTACACAAAAATTGTAACAGTAATATATTGCCCCAAATGATACATGCCATATAGAAGGTGATAAAAAGCCATCTCTGAATGAATTAATATTGGGTCATCAGAAAAGTCATGATATATTTTTCTGCTTCTCTATGACTTTTCTGATGACCCAATAAAATGTATAGGGAAGGATTTCTCTTTAGAAGACAGAAGATGAGTACAGGGCAAAAAGAAATACTAAGCCAGTTTCCCTATTCCAACTCTCAGGACTTGACCCTTTCCAGATAGATGTCTTAATTATCACGGAAAAGACTTAGTAAGTACATTTATTCAACCTATGCTGTAATTCGTCAATCAGAAGGATTACATTCTTATGATTTTAGATTTATCAGCCCTGATCCTATAAGGTTGTGTTAGGACAGGTGTGAAGATAATCTAGTTCTCTGTTCATATATGAAGGTAGGGATTTAAAATCTGAGGACTGCGATATTTTTTCAGTATAGATGAGCAGTCAGCACACTGAAAGCTTTGTGTTCTACATTTTCTGCAAAATAACCTCTTGAAGTAGTAACCAGATCAGAAAACTTTCCCATCAGAAATGCTTGAAATTCATACAAGGAGTGTGTGCTTGTGTCCCCAAAATGCCTAGAGGAGAATAGAGGAGAAGGGATTGAGGCCTGGCCATACCACCTGGATGTTATTTCTCATTCTCTGTCTCTCCAGCGAGCACAAATCCTACAGCAAAAATCTCAAAAATATATGTATGTGTGCATGTGTGTGTGTATGTGTGTGTGTGTGTGTGTATAAAATAAGACAAAATATTTCAGTAAAGCATTTATTGATCTGCCCTTTGTTAGTTCAGAACTGCAAGCTCTTTTATTGTCAAAGTTGGATGAATCCATATCATTTATCTACATAGACTTTATGTGATTTTAATTTACTAAATAAAAAGTATGACCTTTTACCTTTGGTAAAACCCCTTTTCTCTTCAGGGCTCAAGGGCAGAATGGGACTGTGTGTTGTGCCATTCCTCTAAGGGTCCTTGCAGCTCTAAGCCAATTACGTTCAACTTCTAAGGAATTGGCATGTGTTTCATGTTCGATCTTGCTTGCTCTTCTCTTGTATGTGAGTGGTCTGGACAGTTCTGCCCACAGTGGTGCTGCCTATCCTAGTGCTACATCCTGGTAGCATAATCTTTGTGAGTCAAATTCTGAGAGTATTTTTTAAGACATCAGCACATGGCATTCATGTAGTACCTTTTTTTTAAAAAAATATGATTTCTTTTTTACATTCAGTCATCACGCATCTCTCTAGTGCACACTGTGTTTTTTCTTTTTTATTAAAGAATTATTTTTATTTAACTTATTATTATTTTTTAATTTGACCAGAGAGAGAAAGAGAGAGAGGGAAAGTGAGAAAGCAAGCTTCCAGACCTGGGACTCAAACCACAGTCTGCCATGAGGAAGTCCAGCACCTTAACCACGTGCTGGTCCCTTAACAATGTGGTTTTTCAAAGTATGCATGCAGTACATGACAATTAAATCAAGGATATTTCCATATACATCATTTTCAATAACAAACTTGATATTCTTGTGTCTGTTATAATAAGTGTTTCTTCCCTTTGCTTTAGGTTTTAAACTTCTTTTAAATTCTACCTCCATACTTTTGTTAAATAAATGAATACATATGTCTACAGTTAGTATCTACAATTTTGGGGTGAGAAAACTAAAACTCAGAGGACAGAAGGGGCCTCCTGAGTCCTGATCAGGTGCAAGCTATTAGCAGGATCCAGTGCTATAGGGACACAACTCACGACTAAGTACTCTTCCAGGAACAGCTGCAGTTCAGGTTCTGCTGTTCACAAATCCCACTGCAACTTATTTCTAGGTGAGTTAATTGTCACTGAAGCAGAAAGTAGAAATGATGCCAGCGCTCTTTGCCTCCACCCTCTGGGGACCATGGGAAGGAGAAAGCTGTCTGTCAGAAAGTGAGAGTCCTCTGGAGGTCAGAGGTTGAAACCTAGGGACATCACCAGCAATAGTTTTAAAAAGTCTAAAAAGGGGGATGTGAGTCCAGATACATGTAGAGAAAAAGCAAGAGCCTGGTGGCACAAGCAGGAAGGGGCATGCTAAAGGAGGAGAGCAGAAGGCCTGCTCAACTCACAAGGGGCCTCCACCAGGCACAGAAACGAGCAGGAAGCTGAGGCAGACAGCGGGCGATGGCCTCTCTGCCGATTCACATGCAGGTAGTGGTCGCCAGCAGAGAAGGTCCCAACAGGGAGGGAGGGGGCAGTCATGGAAGCTCTTCTGAGGTGTACATTTATTATGTGTTGGAGCTGCTGGTAACAGGGAAGGCAGCAGAGTCCTTCCAACAAGCAGGCTTCTCAGATATGTTTGTGTGGGGGTGAGGGAGGTGGTGTTTCCTGACCCAAAGGAGTTTCTACACCAACTTTAAGCTTCATTCAGTTCATACAAGATTTGAAATGGCTAGATGAAGTGGGTATGTGGGTACTAATGTTATTTTTCCAACACTTCATGTGGAAATAGATTTTTTTCCCTCATTCTACAGATGAATATACTGTATGGTAATAATAGATGTGGTTCTTACTACATATACTAAATAACTAGAGCACTTTTACCTGGTTGTAGGTAAACCAGGAGTACAAGCATCTTCAAAAAGTTTAGAACGTAAGTACTATGAGAA
Source organism: Tupaia belangeri chinensis (assembly GCF_000334495.1). Classification (NCBI taxonomy): domain Eukaryota; kingdom Metazoa; phylum Chordata; class Mammalia; order Scandentia; family Tupaiidae; genus Tupaia; species Tupaia belangeri. Next base: position 91,909 of record NW_006203529.1, on the reverse strand, counting down.
AACTATTCATTGACTCAAAACTTTTTTGCACCAAAATAAACTTATACTTCAATTCACCTTTTCCATGAACATTTTGAAGTTGCTTGTATTTATTCAGACTTCCTAGAGGAAAATATATTTCCCTATATTATGAACTATAAATGATAAAAGTGAATGAGAACTGAGATGTCAAGTTAGCAGGGAAATAAGAGGAAAATATAATTATAGGGAGATAATTAGGACTAGGAGGAAAATTAATCTTCTTTGTGTAAGAAAAAAAATAAATATCAATTGATATGGGTGTAGAAGACTGGTATTTCTTTTTTGGTGAGAATCTATACCTCTTCCCCCATTTAAAAAATAATTTAAGTGTTTTTTTTTTTTCCGTAGGGGACATGCATTTGCCAGAGATAGTCAAAGAGAGACAGTGAGAGGGAAAGTGAGAGATCACCTTCCAGGGGAGATGATCATGCCACAATCCCTTCTCCTCCATTCTCCTTTTGGAATTTTTGGCCTGCACACACACATGCCAGCATGATTTTTCAAGCCACTAGGTCTGGGACTTGAACACTGGTCAGTAATATGGGAGAATCAAGACCTAATTGATACTATCCTGAATTCAGTAGCTAATATGGACACCCAGATAGAGGGAAATGCATTTGTTTAACATTGGTTGGGAATCTTTCTGAGAAAAATATACAATCAATTTGAGATGAAAAGAAAAATAAGGCTAAAGTCCCTGTACCCGCTCCCAGGGATTATAGGGAAATCAGGCACACATGATGTCGATTCCAAAATGCTGTTGTAAGCTTGTCATAGAAACATGAATGACTTGCTCTGGAGGCCTGAAGAGTGAATGAGCATTTGGGAATAGGGAGAGGGAGGACAGGCTTTACTGAGCAGGTAACATCTGAGTGGGACTGGAGAAACCTCTCAGATCTCAGAGGAGCAAAGTCATCCCTGACTAAAGGGGCTAATGTACAAGGAAACAGGGAAAAAAAAATCTTTGGTTAGCACATAATCTGTAGAGTGAAGTGCTGAGAGGAGACTAGAGGAGGAGGTCTACATGAATTTTCAGGCTCTCTATTCCTCTAGGTCATGCCATTATGTTTAGACTTCCCCTTGGGCAATGTGGTACCATTAAAGGTTGGTAATTAAAGAAGAACCTAGAAAGTCATGAATAAGCACCTCAAAAATGGTTTCAAAATATGCTTTGTGCTATATTGTGAGAGCTTATTTAGTTTTCTGTAGTACTTACTTAGAGTGACTTACTGTTTCAGTTTACCAGAGATCTCCTAGGTTTAGCACAGAAAGTTCCCTATCCCCAAACATCATTCAGTCCCCATCAGACTCATTTGCATTGAGAGGAATAGTGTCTGTGGCAGTAAAGGAGATTGAGAGGGGAAGATGAATCTTACATGGGAATCTATGCATGAAAAGGGAAGAGAAAGAAGCCACTTGACAGACAAAAGCATGACCCTGGTTCCCTTACCCACTGGGGTCCAGCTAGCTAGACATCCTATTTACACCCTCTGAAGCCTCCCAGTACTGGCTTGACCCTGAGCCTTTGTGAAGGTGACAGACCATTCAGATATTTGTCTCCCATTTGTAAACAGACCACTGGAAGGAGTACTAGTGGAAGAAAGGTGACCCTATGCAGAGCAGCTCCACTGGCTCCTTGGTGTCAGGGAGAGTTCTGGCAGCCCCAGTCATGCCCTTGATTCTTCTTTCCACTGTGGCCACCTGCTGACTCAGTACAATGTAAACTCTTAAAGTTCCTAGAAAATAACTCTGTGGTATAAAATGAAACTAAGAGAAAACAGCAGAGCACCTTCTCTACCAATTTGTTTAAGCTTTTATTGCTTCTTCTAGACAAAAATTTCTGTGTGGTCTTTCCTTCATTCTCCTGAATTACATGCACATAATCTATTACCTTTAACCATGGAAAAAACACCTGCTCCCTCGAACTAAGCAGAATTGTAGGATTTCAGAATTAAGAGTTGAGGGGAGTATGAGGAAAAAGAATGTCAAAGCTCAAGGGGGAAGGCGAGAGAAATCTCTTTACCATTCCTACTTGGAAATGATGCAGAATCTTGCTTCAGGATTTTAGAATTTTACTGAGCCTTCCTCTCTGCTACTTCTTTTAGTGGAAGTGAACAACAAGAAAATGCAAAGTGGAAACCAGACTTCCGTGGCTCACTTCCTCCTGGTGGGTCTGCACCACCCACCACTGCTGGCCGTGCCACTCTTCCTGGCTTTCCTCCTCATCTACCTCCTCACCGTCTCGGGCAATGGGCTCATCATCCTCACTGTCCTGGTGGATGTCCGGCTCCACCACGCCATGTACTGGTTCCTGTGTCACCTGTCCTTCCTGGATATGACCATATCCTCTGCCATCGTGCCCAAACTGCTGGCTGGCTTTCTCTTGGGTAGTCGGGCTATATCTTTTGGGGACTGTGTCATCCAACTTTTCTCTTTCCATTTCCTGGGCTGCACTGAGTGCTTCCTTTACACACTCATGGCTTATGACCGCTTCCTGGCCATCTGTAAGCCTTTGCACTATGCCACCATCATGACCCACAGAGTCTGTAACTACCTGGCTCTTGGCACCTGGATGGGTGGAACCCTCCATTCCCTTTTCCAAACAAGCTTTATATTTAGGCTGCCCTTCTGTGGCCCAAACCGGGTTGACTACTTCTTCTGTGACATCCCTGCCTTGCTGCGTCTTGCCTGTGCTGACACCACCATCAATGAGCTCGTCACCTTTGTGGATATTGGCTTCCTGGCCCTCACCTGCTTTGTGCTCATCCTCACTTCCTATGGCTACATAGTGGCTGCCATCCTGCGGATCAGATCGGCGGAGGGACGCCGCAACGCCTTCTCCACCTGTGCTGCCCACCTCACTGTGGTCATCGTGTACTATGTGCCCTGCACCTTCATTTACCTGCGACCTGGCTCGCAGGAGCCCTTGGATGGGGTGATAGCTGTCTTCTACACTGTTGTCACCCCCTTGCTCAACCCCATCATCTACACCCTCCGCAACAAAGAGATGAAGGCAGCATTATGGAGGCTGGGAGGCTGCAAGGTGGTGCAGGCTCACTGACTACACCCCTCCCTACGTGCAGTAGACATGCCAATACACAGTCCTGATGGGACACTAACTAATCAGGAAGACTGAAAACAGAAAAAGAAAGGAGTCACAGAGATAGCAGAGGACTGCTGGGTAGAAAGGTGAAAACTTGGGAAGTCCATGTTGTAGCCTGCTCTCAACATGGTTTCCCATATGTGCTCCTTCAGAACCAAAGCACATCAGTCAGAACAACTCAGCCAGCATAGCGCCTTGTAGGAAAGTTCAAGATAAGTCAAATGCTCTGTCATTTTATTAAAGCTCTTTCTCAGGCCAGTGGCTAGTGTGAAGATTAAGGCCCTGGATTCCGTATGATCAACACGTGCTCCAAAATTTCAGACCTGGCAGCTTAAAAATTACGCCAGGCACATGTGCTGGCAGATGTGAATGCCAAAAGGAGAATCCCCAAAGGAGACTGAGAGGAGAATGGAGGAGAAGAAATTGCAGCATGGTCATCTCTTAATTTCTCACTTTCCCTTTCTCTGTCTCTCCAGCTAGCACACATGCCCGATAGCAAACAAATACATGGTCTTTCTCATATGTATTATTGCATCTAATGTCCATCTAAATATCTGGTCAGTGTTTTACAGGTAATAAATAACCAGTATGCAAACCATCTAATTTGACCTTGACAACCATTCTGTAATTAGGCATTATTATTATTCCTATCTAGCTGTGGAAATACTGAAGTTCAAGGAAGTGGCTTTTCCTTACTCCATTCTCTCCGCCTTTCACCTTGATAAAAATGATAAAAAATGACCTTGGACTTGAACTTGAGAGGTCAACCTTGCCTTCATGTGAGAGAGCTATTACACATGCACTGCACCAGAAACGGAGTAGGTCTAGTTTTCTGAGCTTGTATAGGACTCCACTGTGGTCAAACTGAGGCAGGAGTGCTGAGGATAAACTTCCTTGCTCCACAGGCACAAGCTGGTGTCTTTGATGCCTCCATTGGTGTTAATGAGGCAGATCGTGTAAAAAGGTAGACAGATGTGTGTGAGTTTGGATACTCATTAGGAGCAAGATTGTATAGGAATACACTGGGGTGCCAGTGGTCTTTGTAAGAATGTTGTCAGCATTTAAAGGGAAGTACTTTTTACCCTTAGGACTCCCAGAGTGCTAGATTTGCTTTTGCTGGGTTTTTCTTTTGTTTGTTTTGAGAGATTTTCACTATAGGGTGCGGGGGCAGGGGGCTCTCCAGAGACACACAAAAGGACAGAAAATCAATATTCCCCTCCTCAGGCAAGGTAGGGGTGATGCCCATGCCACGATTTGAGTGGGGCCAGCAACTGGCATGGAGGTTAAGCTTCTGGATTCCACATGGACAACTGCAGTTTGAGTTCTGGACCCAGTGTCCTTAAAATCACACTGGGCAGGGACTAGCAGATGGAGCAATGGTTAAGTTGTGGGACTCCCACTTAATTAACCATGGTTTGAGTCCTGGACCTGGCAGCTTAAAACACACTGGGCACATATGCATGCATGCACAAAGTCCCAAGAGGAGAATGGAGGAAAAGGGACTTCAGCATGGCCATCCCTTACAAGAGAGGAAAATGCATTTATATATGAGGCAGAGAAATAAAATACATGAACATAAAATAATCAGTGTACATTAAGTGTTGTTCAGGAAAAGGAGAAAGAGAGAGAGAGAGAGAGAGTTCATTAGACCCAGAATTTACAAAGTTGGCTTCCTAGAAAAGGTAAGACAAGCTATGCTCTGAAAGACCCAGTCAGTCAGAGCTGAGCAGTAGGTAGGATTTTTTGTGTGTGTGACGGGGACAGCAAACGGCTCCTGGGACAATCTTAAGGGAATGCTCTGGAGAAGCCTCACTACCTGTCTTAGGAAGAGCAGCCCAAGGCAATTACAAACATGTAAAGCCGCAGTACCACAGGCACCTGAACACAGAACAGCAAGAGGGAGGCAGAATGTTAGTAACAAGGCCCTTGAGCCCAACAGAGAGCCTGTCTGGAACTTGATTAAAACAAACATGAGGACTTCTTTTCCCATAAGGGCCAATGACACATAACACACACACAAATGAATACCTTAACTGGGTGAATATAGAGAGTATTCATGCTGAGAAAATTCATTTTACAAACTGTAATGATACACAGTGCTTGAATGTATAATGAATAAAGAGACTATGGAAAGAAATAAAAGGGAAATTCTTAATTGCTTGTTTTATGTTTAATAGAGAAATATACAATTATCTTATCATGTAAATAGTAATAAAACACCAAGCAACAAATTTTTCTTTATTCTCTATTCATGGTTAAACAGCAGCACAGCTAATGTGTGAGCTTGTCAATTGAGTTGGAAATCTGAACTTTCTACTAGAAAGAACTACAAGCTAATATTTCTTTTTATTTTTGGAGAGGTTTTTGCTATAGGGCATATGCACTAGCCAGAAAGACAGAGAGAGACAGAGAGGCAAAAAACGAGAAATCACCCTATAGGGCAGATGGCCACGCCACAATCCCTTCTCCTCCATTCTCCTCTTGGCATCTTGGGCACGCATGCACAGGTACCTGACATGAGTTTAAGCCACTGGTCCGGGATTCGAACCACAGTCAACTACATGGGATTCCAGCAACATAGCCATTATGCAATCTGCTAATCCCTACAAGGTAGTATCTTAAAATACAACTTTAAGGGGACATTTTAGGGACCAGCAGATGGCCTAACGGTTACGTCGCTGGACTCCCACGTAGTCAACCATGGTTCAAGTCCTAGACCCGGAGGCTTAAATTCACACTGGGCACGTGTGAGTGTGTGCCCACAATCCCAAGAGGAGACTAAGGAGAAGCGATTGAGGCATGGCCATTTCCCCTGGGAGATGATTTCTCACTTTCTGTCTCTCACAGTCTCTCTGGTGAGCGTGCATGCCCTATAGCAAAAATCTTTCTCTCTACTCTAAAAAAAAAAAAAAAAATTCACATTTATTTCTAGTTTATTGAAGCTAGAGAATTAAATGAATAAATAAAGCAGAACCAAAAAAGTAGTGTTAGTTTGTGTGACTATTTCTCCACATTTGAACATAGAAGCTAAGAATATATTACTATTTTGAATAATACATTACTAACTTAATAGTTAAGCTTTGGCTTCTTTCTACCTTTTCACTTCATTTTTTCTTAACTCTAGGAGGGTGCATGAGCTGGTCAGAGAGAGAGGGAGAGACAGAGAGAGAGAGAAGAAGAAGCACTCCTAAATGAGGCATGGTCATTCTCCAATCCCTTCTCCTTCATTTCCCCATCCTAAGATTTTGAGCATGCACACACATGGATTTAGCATGTTTTTTCAAGCCACCTCCATGTTTTTAGAGCCAGCATTTGAATTGTGGTCAGATATGTGTGATCTGGCTCCCTTAACCACTAGGCTACAGGGTTGTCCCAGGCTTCAAATTTTAAAATTCAAATACATACATTAATATTGAGCAATATTACACTAATGTATCTGCCTTATTAATAAACTTATTAAATAGCTGTTCCTTTAAAATACTTTAAATACCCAGTTAGGGCTGCTTTTCTACCCTTTCTATGTTCAGATTATTTCTAAAGGATATTTAAAGTCCTTTGACCACTCTGCATTTAATATCTTTAGCATTAATTTCCTTTTATTTTTTTTCTAGTTAAGCAAGATGATCTTTAAGTGATACTGTATGGATTCAAAAGTTCTATAATCTTTCCACCTCCACAGTGTTCATGAAAGGTCGTGAAGGCTCTTAAAACTCTATGAGTATGGGGCCAGTAGATGGCATGGAGGTTAAGGTGTTGGATCCCATATGGTCGGCTGTGTGGTTCAAGTCCCAGACCTGGCAGATTGAGAAACATGCCTGGTGTGTGTGGGTGTGTGTGCACCCAAAATCCCGACAAGAGGGTGGAGAAAGAATTGTAGCATGGCCATATCTCCTGGGAATGATTTCTCACTCTCTCACTCTCTCTCTCTCTTTCTGTCTCTCATGAGTACATACATGGTGTATACCCAAAACTAAAACATACACAAAACTTCATAAATATGTACAACTATTATATGAAAATTAGAAATAATCACAATAACACTATTAAAATAATATAATGAAGAAAAATGCCCTGGGAAAAAAAGATAAGAAATTGAGTTGGGCCAGTGATGGCGCGGTGGCTAAGGTGTTGGATCCCTCCCTCATGGCTGACTCTGTTGTTTGAGTCCTGTACACAGAACTTAGAAAACATGTCAGTTGCATGTGCATGCATGCCCAAAATCCCAAGAGAAGAATGGAGAATGATTATAATGTGGCCATTCACCCAGGGGATGATTTCACATTTTCCCTCTTTCTCTGTCTCTTTCCAGTGAGTGCACACACCCTATGGCAAAAATCTAAGGGAAAAAAAAAAAACTTAAGAAAATGTATCATAAGAAAATCTGAAGTTTTTTTTTGTCAAGATTAACAGTCATCAACTGGATTTTTCTCATCCACCATTTAAATATTGTACCTAGGGAGTGAAATACATATTTTACATAGTGTTGAATGATAAATTAAGACATTTTTGGTGCATAGTAAATTGCTTCATGAGGTTGGGATAATTAGCATTTCTAGAAGGGGATCAGTGACATAAAATCTTTCGGGATTTAATCAGTCAATGCATTCCATCAGTGCAGGATGGAATAATTCACTAAAAGAGAAAGGTAAGAGTTGAGAAGATCTTTTAGAAGACTATTATAATCATCCAACTCTGGTGAAATAAGAGGCTAAAAATAATAATTGAGAAGATTAAAATCCAGGTATGGCTAGATCTATTTCAAGACTGGAGACTAGTTACATTAAAAAAAGTAAAAAATAAAAAAATAAAAAAGCAAAGAAAATAAAGATTAAGAAACCATAGAATTCTGATATGGAGCTTGACAATTTGAATGAAGAAAGTAGAGTGTGAACAAGGACATCTAAAATTTAACGACAAAAAAATCCAAATAAGATGATACGATAAGCCAAAGATCGCCTGGATTTTTAAATTAACACACAATTTCAGACATTGGAAGAGTTTGGTTTGGGGGGGTGGTGTTGCTGACTGAGGCTTCTGTCTTCTTACTAATATTATACAATGCAAACTCTATGCAAGAAATTCATAGAAGTTAAAAAATAAAATAATATTTCTCAAGCTTGCTGGAAATAAGGCCCTTCCAATTTCCATCCTAATTCTAGTAAAAATATAAAGAAAAAAAGAATGGCAGAAGTCTGAAAAAAGTCAAGTTTTTTGGGACCTAGCAGTTAGTGTAATGGCTATGTCGCTGGACTCCCACATAGTCGACCGCGGTTCACGTGGCTTAAAACTCACGCCGGGCACGTGTGCGTGCGTGCCCAAGATCCCAAGAGGAGAATGGAGGAAAAGGGATTGAGGTGTGACCATCCCCCCTGGGGGGTGATTTCTCACTTTCTGTCTCTATGTCTCTCTCTGTCTGTCTGGCGAGCGCAAGCACCCTATAGTGAACATTTCTCCACAAAAAAAAAAAAATGTTAAGTTTTATAAGACTTTCAGTAGTAGTTGGGTTCTCTAGGCTGTCTAGAAGATACTGTACTTATTTTGGATAAGATTAAAATCGTCTGGTTATACATGTGTGCATATGGAATTAATTAACTCCTCTATTGAGAATTCATACAGGAAAGCAGACACTATTCTAGCATCTTAAAGGAACTACAGGGTCATCCTATGTGTCTTTATACTTATCACGGTAACCTTGATGTTAGAGTAACCTCTTACATAAAAAGAAATGTAGAGGGGTGGGCAGTGGGCTTGGTACTTAAGGCACTGGACTCCCTAATGGCTGACTACCGTTCAAGTACTGGACCTGGCGACTTGTTTTTATTTTCCTCTCTCTGTCTCTCTTTCTCTCCCTGGTCAATCTGAATAATAACAATAATAAATAAAGTAAAATAAACAATTCTTTAAAAAATGTAGAAGACCCTAAAAGAATAAAAAAAAAATAGAGAAAAAAAAAACTAATCTGCATTGAAAAGTTTAGATATAGCCTGGACAGTGGAGTCTCCATCCTTTAAGTGGAGAATGAAGAGTCATCAGTGTGAAAACTCTATGTGGGAAAAATTCAGATAAGGAAGGTGATAGATATTAGTGTACCCAATTAGTAAAACTTCAGATAAGCCAAGTGTGAAAATTTGAGTTATTATCTATAGTGATTGTAGGAAAAAAAAGATGTTAGAGGTTTTCAAAGAAAGACATGAAATCATAGACTGCTCGGTATACAGTAATCAAAGCCACCAATAGGAATTACTATTGTGTATGTGTGTGCAAAATGTTCAACGTATTTATTTCATTTTGTTTTTTAGTTTTTGCTATAAGGCTAGTGTGCTTGCCAGAGAGAGATGAGAGAGAGAAGAAGAAAAAAAAAAGAGAGAAAAAGAGAAATCACTTCTCAGTGGAGATGGCCAGGCCACAATTCCTTCTCCTCCACTTTCCTATTAGGATTTTGGGCACCCATGCACATGCACATGGCATGTTTTTCAAGCCACCTAGTCCAGGACTTGAACTGTGAAACTGGTCATGTTGGTACCCAGCACCGTAACAACCACACCACCTGCTGACCCTAGACATAGTTATTTTAAAATCACTTACAAATAAGAAAATTTAGGCTTAGAAACTTTAAGGAAACTCATCAAGCTATTCAGTTTATCTGAAGCCTACATTTAAACATAGGTCTACCTCTCTTCAAACCCCAAACTCACTTCACCATATCATAGCGCCTTAACAGTCATCAAATTCAATTTCTAAATACATGGGACACTAACTTAATCAGGACTGAAAGTTGTGTTTTGCCTTTTCCTAGACAATGTTTCTGAGGTGAAATTTACTCATTGGAAATGTACATTTTAATAACTTTGTGTGTGTGTGGCAGAGTGGACCTTTGCTCAACAGAGACAGAGATGGAGGGAAATTTTTTAAAGAGAGAAAGCACCCTATCATGGGGCACAGCCATCTGCAATCCTTTGTCCTTTATTTATCCATTCCATGGGAATTTGGGACTCACACGCACTTGCACTTTGTATGATCTTTAAACTGCTGGGGATGAGATACGAATCAAGGTCAACATTTTGATGATCTTGTTCTGTTTTGTTTTGCTTTATTTGTTTTTTTTTTTTTTTTTTTTGAGAGGTTTTTGCTATAGGGCACGTGCGCTCACCAGAAAGACAGACAGAGACAGAGAGACAGAAAGTCAGAAATCACCCCCCAGGGGGATGGCCACGCCACAGTCCCTTCTCCTCCATTCTCCTCTTGGCATTTTGGGCACGCACACACATGCACATGCAACTGGCGTGAGTTTAAGCCACCGGTCGGAGACTCGAACTGCGGTTGAGTACATGGGAGTCCAGCGACATAGCCATTATGCTAACTGCTGGTCCTAACATTTTGATGATTTTTAACACATTTACACCAGTTGTGCAACCTCTCCACAATCTGATTTAAAACATTTTTATTTCCTCGTGCCTGTTTGCAGCCAGTGTCTGTCTCCTCCCGTAGTCCCGGCTAACCAAAATCTACTTGCTGTCTCTGTCCACTTGATACACACATCATAAAATGGTCTTGTACTTCCACTTGCACGTCTATGAAGTCCATCCCTGTTGTAGTATATCAGTGCTTTATTATTTTTGCAGCTGCAGAGTACTCTATAATATCTATATACTATATTTTGTTTACCCATTCACCAGGTGATGCACATTTGAATTGTTTCTGAATTTTTGCTATTATGAATAATGCTCCAATGAACATACATATGCAAGTTTTTGTTTGAACATGTTTTCCATTCTCTTAGTGAAATTGCAGAGTCATTTGGTGACTTGGTGTTAACCTTTCTGAGGAAATGCCCATCTGTTTTGCACAGTGGCTGCATCACTTTATCTCCCCACCAGCAGTGTATTTCTCTACATACTTGCCAATATTTGTCATTCTCCTTAAAAAAAAAAAAAGAATTAGTTATCCTAGTGGATTTGAAGTAGCATCTTGCCTAATTACTAATGATGTTGAATAGTTTTTCAAGTGCTTACTTAGGCATTCATATTTCTTTTTTTTTTTTTTTTTTTTTTTTTGGTGCAATGCCTATTCAGATTTTTGGTCATCACTAATTTAGGTTATTTGATTTCTTATTACTGAGTTTTAATTATCTTTTTCTTTTTTTTTTTTTTTAACAGAGATTTTTGCTATAGGGCACTTGCATTCACCCCATGGGGGATAGCCATGCCACCTTCCCTTCTCATCCTGATTGTGGGCATGTATGCACACATACCCAGTGTGAGTTTTTTTTTTCTTTTTCTTTCTCTTTTTTTTTTATTGGAGAGGATTTTACTATAGGGCACATGCACTCATCAGAAAGTCAGAGACAAGCAGAAAGCAAGCAGTAACTATGCCCCCAGAGGGGATGGCCATGCCACAGTCCCTTCTCCTCCATTCTCCTCTCGGGATCTTGGGCATGCATGTGCATATGCCCGGTGTGAGTTTAAGCCACTGGGTCTGGGAGTTGAACTGCAGTCAACTACATGAGAGTACAGTATGTAGTCATTACACCAACTGCTGATCCCACACCCAGTGTGAGTTTTAAGCTGCTGGGTTTAAGAGACTTGAGCAGTGGTCAACTACACTGTAGTCCAGCAACCTAATCTTTATGTCATCTCCTGGTCCTATAAGGGTTCTATATAGATCATGGATACAATTTAGTTGGATATGTGATTTAAAAATAAATTCTCCCAATTTACTTGTATATGTGATTTAAAAATAAGTTCTTTTTTTTCTTTCTCTATCATTTTCATCCTACTCTCCATCCTGTCATGATCCTGGGCATGCAGGTGCACACCTGGTGTTTTTCAAGCTGTTGGGATGGGGACTTGAATCCTGGTCAGCCATGTGGGACTCAGCACCCTCCATGCAGAGCTTAATTACTTTACTTCAGGACAGGCCTTAGTAAAACTCTTGAATATAAAAATTGTCCCAGTTTTTATATAACTTTACTTAAATATTATACTCCACAAGTTACTGGTACTTGACCCTAAAGGAAAACCTAGAAAACAGAAGAAAATAAATCTAGAGGATGAGGGAAGTGTGAATAAAATAAAAAAAAAAAAAGATAGGACCATAACAACTGCTTTGTGTATGTGTGTAGTTCAAGTTTATTTTGTGATAATATTCTATAGGAAGGTGACTTATAAAGAAGATTAATTTTCAGAAATTTGTGGAGTCTTCCAAAGTTGATAATTAGCTAAAATTAAGGCCCTGGCCTGTAGCCTAGTGGCTAAAGGAACTGGATCCCATATGGCAAAATGTAGTTTGAATACTTTCCCCAGAGGCTTGAAAAACATGCTGGGCATGTGTGTACCCATGACCCAAATCTGACAGGATGGAGAAACAGAGGAAAAGAGACCGCAGTGTGACCATACCTCTTTTGGAGTGCTTCCTCCCTCTTATATTCTGTCTGGCGATCATGTGCATCCTCTGGCAATTAAAAAGCGTAATTTAAAATGAACTTAAATTGGTTAGCAATATTAGTCCAGTCTTGATAGTTTATTTTGTTTTAAGAAGTTTTTGCCTGGGACCAGCAGTTAGTGTAATGGCTATGTCGCTGGACTCCCATATAGTCGACCGCGGTTTGAGTCCTGGGCCCGGTGGCTGAAAACTCACACTGGGCACATGTGTGTGCGTGTCCAAGATCCCGAGAGGAGAATGGAGGAGAAGGGATTGTGGCGTGGCCATCCTCCCTGGGGGGTGATTTCTCGCTTTCTGTCTCTCTCTGTCTGTCTGGCGAGTGCACATGCCCTATGGCAAAAAAAAAAAAAAAAGAAAAGAAAAGAAAGTTTTTGCCTTAGGAGTGTGTGTGTTTGCCCGAGAGAGAGGAAAAGTGAGAAATTATCCTTCGGGGGGATGGGCATGCCACTATTCCTTCTCCTCCTCCATTCTCTTCCTGGGATCTTGGCCAAGCACATACACATCCCCCATGTGAGTTTCAAGCCACTAGGCCCTGGACTTAAACTAGAGTTGACCATGTGAGAGTGCAGCGACATAACCTCTTTGCCATCTGCTGGCCCCCTATTGACCTTTTAAAGCTACATTTTCTATTAATTATTGAGAGATGAGTGTTGAATTATTTATATTATATGTAATGGCAATGGAATTTTTCTCCTTTTGATTGTCTGACAAAGTATTTATTTCATCTTCATTTTTGTAAGAGTTTTAGCTGGATATGGAACTCTAAATCGATATTTTTCTTCTCTTATTGCTTTAAAGAAAATGTTCCCTTGTCTTCTGGCTTTCAAGTTCTCTGATGAAATTTTATGTCATTTTTATCTTTGTTCCCCATAAGGTTTTTTTGATTGAGTCCTTTTCCACTGTGTGCCTTTAATATTTTTACTACCAATGACTTTCAGCATTTTGAATGTATTGCTTCTTGGTGTGATTTCTTTCATGATTGTACTACATGGAATTTACTGAACTTCTCTTATCAGTGGGTCTATAGTTTCATAAAGTCTGAAAGTGTTTTGAGCATTTTTTTTCAAATATTATTTCTGCCTATTCTGGAAATCCTAATTTCCTGCATGTTAAACTGCTAGCAGTTGTCCACAGGGGATTTAAGTTCCTGTTCTTCTTTTTAGTCTTTCTTACATTTTGAATATATATCTTAAAGTTCAGTTATTCTTTTCTTTCATCATTTCTAAACTATTGTTAATCCCATTCAATAGACTTCTAATTTTTTGTTTATAAGGGACCTTTTTAAAAAGAATTATTATTTTTGTTGTTATTATTATTATTTTAATTTGACCAGAAAGCAACAGAGAGAAGGAAAGCGAGAAACCAAGCTGCCAGATCTGAGACTTGAACCATGGTCGACCATGTAGAAGTCCAGCACCTTAACCACCATGCCACCTGCCCATCCCTATAAGGGACTTTTTAATATAAAACAAGTATTACCTTATAATGATTTGAAAAAGTATGAACATATGAATAAAGCTTAGTAATTTAGGACTTATTTTTGTAAAAGCATGTTGACAAATTTAAATGCTATACTTTCATTTTGAACATTATATTTAACACTGTGAATATAAAACACAAAACAATCTACGTTAAACACTAATCTTCCAGGGACTAGCAAATAGCATAATGGTTACATTGCTGGACTCCCAGGTAGTAGTCGACCACGATTATAGTTCCAGACCCGGCTACCTAAAACTCATGCCAGGTGTGCACGCGTGTGTGTGTGTGTGTGTGTGTGTGTGTGTGTGTGTGTATGTGTACCCACAATCCCAAGAGGAGCATAAAGGAAAATGGGTTGAGGTGTGCTATCTGCCTTGAGGAGTGATTTGTCACTTTCTGTCTCTCTGTCTCTCTCTGACTCTCTGGGGAACACAGGTGCCCTGAAGCAAAAAATATCTCTTAAAAAAAAAAAAGAATCTGGCATGCCTGACTGACTGAATTTTAACTATTGAGTATAGAAAGGAACTGTCAAAGTTTTACCAATGCTTATAGTCTACACTACTACTACTCAGCAAAATTGTCATGAAGAGGGTTTTTTGTTTTTTCTTAAATATTCTGAAACATGGCAATTAGTCTTCAGATTTTCAGGATATGAAGGATAGACAGAGTATCCAAGAGTATGTTTCAATACAGTTAAAATAAGTTTGTTTACAATTATGACAGAAATACATTCAACTTTCAGATATATATAAAAAAATATCCTAAGCAAAAATAAAGGGTATTCTGGGTCACATTACTTTTTAGTACAAATAATAGGTTATGTCAATCATTTTTTTTTTTTGAGAGGTTTTTTTGGTATAGGGCATGTATGCTCACCAGAAAGAGAGAGACAAAGAGACAGAAAGCAAGAAATCACCCCCCAGGGGAGATGACCATACCTCAATCCCTTCTCCTCCCATCTCCTCTCAGGATCTTGGGCATACATGCACACGGGCCCAGCGTGAGTTTAAGCCACTGGGTCCAGGACTCGAACCGCGGTCGACTACATGGGAGTCCAGCAACATAGCCGTTATGCTAACTGCTGGTCCCTGTCAATCAATTTTTAAACCAATTCTTAAAAGCATTAAAAAATTAGCATTTTATGACTATCAAATAATGCATTTATGTTGTGCACAGTATTAAAAACATAATGAAAAATCTCAAAACTATTTCAATTCTTAAAACAAGAAATAAGAAATTTGCAAATTAAAAAATTATCAGTGATGCTTGGAAAACCATGCTTTACTTTTATTCACAGCCAGCAATTTCTATCTTGTAAAATACCTTAAATTTTTGTTATTCCTTTAAGACTTCTGTTTACACTGGGTGGTATAGTCTTCTCTTAGCCTTTTTATTTTTATTTATTATAACCAAAGCCTAAGGTTTTCCTTTTACTGTGAGTCATTAAAATATAAAGGAACCTTGGATTATAAACACTTAGAGAAGATTTTTGTCCATATTAATTTTCAAGTTGGAAAGCTCTTGTTTTTTGTTTGCTTTTTTCTCAAAAAGAC